>NW_026616454.1:0-24997 GCF_000801105.2 Raphanus sativus | reverse complement strand
ATAGAAAGTGGGATATCTTCTTAATCACAACTCCTATGAGACTTATTCAACTTCCTGGTTATTCTCCACTGATTAGTTGATGTGATCATGGACCAGATAGATGATGGAGAAGATGAGACTAAGGATCAACCAGCTCAAGAGGATGCCTTAGAAGTTTCAGAAGGACCAATGACTCGTGCTAGAGTTAAGAAGCTCAAAGAAGCCATTGGAGGTTTACTTAGGAAGTCTCTGAATCAATATGAATGTCTTGGAGGAAGCTTGATACTTCAAGACACCCTTATCACCATCCAAGCTATCTCACCATCAAGCTGAGTTTCATCTAGGCTAGCAAGAGAAGTGTGCTCTTTTCCTGTCTTAGTTTTTGTCCCATTGGGTTTTGCTAAGATAGGTTTTTAACGAGGCCTTGTCTTGCTAATCAAATCACCTAGTATGATACTCTCGAACCACATAAGTACCTTATGTTATTTTTAGACTATGTTTTCTTATTTCGTTACACAAGTCAAAGAGGAGCCTGTTCCTTAATGACTCTTGTTGTTTCCGAGACCTTGTGCATGTACAAGGATCTCACTATATATGTGTGTGTCTCGTAGTCTAATAAGATCATCCAATCTTTTATCTAAAAACCCTTGTTCTCTCTGACTTGTCTTTGCGAGTTCTTGAGTTCTGTTGGTGAGTAATATCCAGCAATCTCTAGTTGTCTAAGGAGGTGTGTCATATCCAATCTAGCCAACTAAACCGTGTCAAGGAGCCATTCCGCAACTCTTTGATTCATCACCATTCCACTGCCTTGAAGATCTTGAGTCCTTGATTCGATCTTGCAAGGATCTATCCATATCATCCAGAGAAATCATCCTAGGATCGTATTAAGTGGTATCAGAGCACTCTGGATAGGGAAGTTCTCGATCTCTCCTTGATCCTTGATGATATTTGGGTCTGTAATATTTTCTTTGATATGCATAATAGATGGAGGAATCACATTGTTTTGTACCTTATGAACATTCTTGTCTACAATACTTTCTTTGACATGATAACCCACTTGACTTGTCCAAAAGAAGCTGAGAAAGGTACAGGTGAAAAGAGGGGCTATAAGTATCAGAGTATCAAAGATGAGTCCTTGGCTAAGTTGGAGATGCAACAAGAAAACTTTGAAAGCTGTCTAGCCGCCAGATTTGACATAGGAGCAGTCCGAGGATCATATCTCAACAACCACAAAGAGTTTTTCAACAAACTCAACTGCTATAGAAACTTAACTCATCGGGGTCTCACGTCGAATTGGAATTACGTCCAAAGCTTCTCAGATGAAAGAGTTATGGGTTCTACAAGTCGGATGATCCTCTGTGTGCTTTGTTTGAATTTTTCTGAGTTCAAAATATCTCAATCCTATCTATGGCGACCAGGTGAGCATCCTAAGGTAATTGATCATGTTTTCAAGAATTATTTTATTGATTGCACAGATATGATGCACTTGTTTTTGTCAAAAGAGCCTTGTGCAGATTATAAGGAAGCTTGGAAGCAATCAAGGAGAAAGAACAAGCATGAGGAAGACAAGCGGTTCAAGCCACCTGATCTGGATCAGGAGAAATACCCAGACGTCCATGGCTTTATCATCATCAAAGAAGCACCTCCAGATGAAGCATACAAGCCAGAACCAAGCAGAAACAAATTTGGGATAAGACTCTTACTCTTTGATAAACTTTTATGTGCTAACACTACAGGAAATTCGCGCATTGATAGCAGTGCATAATAGCGTTTCTTAATTTGTGCTATGTTTAATATTTTAATAGCGTTTCTTTTTTTGTAAACGCTACGAATAGGTAGTCTTAATAAAAAAAATGGTGACGCGTAGAATACATAGCATTATGTATTTCAAAACGCTGTCGAAACTGGGAGCGGGGAGTCATAAAAAAAGACCCGCTTAACACTTGGTGAAATTTTCAGTCTCCCTCTCATCTCACTTACAGAAATGTCTCGATCGAGTTTTTCTCTTTTTTTTTTCATTTTCCATCTCACTTTGAGAAATTGATAGAGTGAAGACGATAATCAAGCAACATTTCTCCCTTAGAGATATCTCTCGATCCATTTCTTCCTTTCAAAAGCCGCCGAACATCTAAAACCTAGATCTACCAGTTCGCGAAGAAAGTGTTCGATTAAAGGTTTGTTTTTGGCTCTGTCTCATCGATTTCTTATAGATCTTGGGTTTAGAAACTATAATTGGGGGTTTAGGTGTTTCGATTTCAGTTTGTTTCAATTAGGGATTTCTAATTTCAGTACTTTCTGTTTCGTTGGTTTGGGAGCTGTTGCGGTAATGGACAAGTCATGGGTTTGGCTTCCAAGGTATGAACTTCTCTACAACTTTCTTTGCTTAATCCAAGATTTGTGCTAATCGTTTTTTATAAATTACAGGGCAACCACTGAGTATGAGGAAGGTGCACGTGGTTTTGTGTATGCATCAGCAAAGAGATTGGGTAATCCTCTGCAGATGTTATGTCCTTGTATCGACTGTCGGAATGTGTGTCATCAAACTGCTGGCACAATACTGGATCATTTGGTAATTAAGGGAATGGATCAGAAGTACAAGAGAAATGCGTGTTGGAGTATCCATGGAGAGAGGAGGTCTGAGAAAACAGTTGACGATCAACATGCTGAGTTAGAAACATACGAGTTGTTTAGATCTGCCTGCTTTGAAAATGGTTCAGAATCCTCGAATAAGGATGGAGAACAGCCTGAAGTTGTTGGGAGTCAAGAAGAACTTGAGTTTAAGAAGAAATTAGAGGATGCAGAAACTCCTCTATACTCGGAGTGCCCAAACTACACCAAAGTTGCAGCAATTATGGGTCTCTACCGCATCAAAGTGAAGAGTTCGATTTCAGAGAATTACTTTGATCAGCTTTTAAGTATGGTTCATGACATGCTTCCCAAGGGTAATGTGCTTCCAACATCCACATCTGAGATAAAGAAGTTCTTGAAGATATTCGGTTTTGGATATGATATCATCCATGCGTGTAAGAATGACTGCATTCTTTACCGGAAACAGTACGAGGTGATGAGTAGCTGTCCAAGGTGTGGGGCTTCAAGATGGGAAGTTGATAAGCATTCTGGTGAGACAAAGAATGGGATTCCAGCAAAGGTACTCAGGTATTTCCCTATAAAAGAAAGATTCAAGAGGATGTTTAGATCGGAGACAATGTCTAAGGATTTGCAATGGCATTTCAGTAATGCTTCTGAAGATGGAACAATGAGACACCCGGTTGACTCATTGACGTGGGCTCAGGTCAATGCTAGATGGCCTCTTTTTGCAGCTGAACCGAGAAACCTACGACTTGGTATATCTACAGATGGGATGAACCCGTTTTCTATCCAGAATACGAAGCACAGCACATGGCCAGTTATGTTGGTGAACTACAATATGCCTCCGACGATGTGCATGAAGTCAGAGAACATAATGCTAACCCTTCTGATACCTGGTCCAACTGCCCCAAGTAACAACATCGATGTTTATCTTGCTCCTCTGATTGATGATCTGAATGATTTGTGGAATGAAGGTATCAAGATATATGACTCATTATCCAAGGAGAATTTTACACTGAAGGCTATACTATTGTGGAGTATCAGCGACTATCCAGGTTTGGGGACCTTGTCTGGTTGTAAAGTGAAAGGGAAACAAGGATGTAATGTATGTGGGAAGGATTCACCTTCTAAGTGGTTGAAGTTTAGTCGGAAGTACGTCTATTTGGGAAATAGGAAACGACTTAGGCCTGGTCATCCTTATCGACGACGAAGGGTTTGGTTCGACAACACTACAGAGGAAGGGACGGCTAATAGAATTCAGACAGGAGCTGAAATATTTGAGCTGCTTAAGGATTATAAGAATGAATTTGGGAAACCTTTGGAGAAGAAAAGCAAAAGGAAAAGATCAGGTTTGTGTGATGGTGAGGAGCTTAGACATGAAGAATATGAAGAAGACTCTGACCAATGGAGGTGGAAGAAACGTTCTATTCTATTTGATTTACCCTACTGGAAGGTTAGTCTCTATTAAAAAAAACGTGTAAATTCTTTATCACTTTCTGTGACTAATTTATGTTTTTGTTTGTTGAGTTAGGATATGCCGGTGCGTCACAACATCGACGTAATGCATGTGGAGAAGAATGTCTCTGATGCTATTCTATCCCTTTTGATGCACAATACTAAGTCAAAAGATGGTGTCAAAGCACGACAAGATTTGGAGGACATAGGGATTCGACGTAACTTACACACTCAGCAACGTGGGAAGAAAATGTACTTACCTCCTGCTGCTTATTGGCTGAGCAAGGAAGAGAAGAAGAGATTTTGTAAGAGATTATCAGAATTCAGAGGACCAGATGGCTACTGTGCGAACATTGCAAATTGTGTCTCACTTGATCCTCCTCTGATTGGTGGTCTGAAGTCTCATGATCATCACGTTCTTCTGCAGAACTTGTTACCAGTAGCTTTGAGAGGGTTGCTGCCAAAAGGACCTAGGACTGCAGTTAGTAGATTATGCAACTTCTTTAGTAGATTATGTCAGCGTGTAATTGACCCAGAGAAGCTAATAACACTGGAGTCTGAGCTTGTGGAGACGATGTGCCAAATGGAGAGGTTTTTTCCTCCATCTCTTTTCGATATAATGTTCCATCTCCCAATCCATCTAGCTAGAGAAGCACGTTTGGGTGGCCCGGTACACTTTAGATGGATGTATCCATTTGAAAGGTACATAGTGTTTTCTGGTTTTCTTTTTAGTTGTTATAAGCAAATATCTAACAAATTTTTCGTATGATGGACAATTAGGTACATGAAAACACTTAAATCGTTTGTTAAGAACTTCGCTAGGCCAGAAGCATGTATGGCAGAGGGTTATATGGCAGCTGAATGTATTGCTTTTTGCTTGGAGTTTCTAAAAACATCTGTACCAGTTCTAGAGTCTGCAAATCGTAATGAAGATGTTGATTTGGATGAGCATATACTTGAAGGGCGTCCAATTCATAAGGCTACAGAAGTTACACTATCTGATAAAGAGCTTGACATTGCTCACAGATATGTGTTAATGAACACGGGTGTTGTGAATCCATATGTTGAGTAAGTGTGAATCCATATAGTTTATAATTAATATATGATAGGTTTAGTTAATTATTCTAACTCTTTGGATTTGTAAATCAGAATGCATCTTGAAGAATTACAAGAAAAGGACATCCGTTGCAGAAGAAATCAAACTCTTTTGTGGAAGTTACATGGAGAACGGTTTTCACAGTGGCTAAAAGAAAAGGTATTTACAAAGTTCTCTATACATCTCTTCTTGTTTACTCAGTATTGATTCACCAATAATCATAATGGTTTTGTTTATATCAGATCCCTACTAATTCAAAAGAGCATTCGACCCAACTAAGATGGTTAGCATTTGGTCCAAGACATAATGCTCAAACCTATAATGGCTATATCATCAATGGACATCGTTTTCATACTGAATTCTTAAAGCGGAAGACTCAGAACAGTGGAGTAGCATATGAAGCTTTTGCTATGTGTAGATCAAGTGTGAAATGGAATCCACTGCCAGTACGAGTGTTAACGACGATGCTGTGAGTCAGGTCCTAGGAAAAGACAAACCAGGAAGGATTAGAGGAATGGGCAGAGGAATAACTGCTACGAAGATAGCATTCATGCAGGCCAGAGACTCACATGTACTGAAACTTGAAGCTAAGCAAGCTGAATTGCAGGATGAACTTCGTGGTTTGAAGGATGTAGTTCGTGGATTAACTGCATCTAAAAGTGTAAGTTTAACTTCTCTTTTTCTTTTTCGTGAATGAATTTTGTGGTTGCCAGAGACTCACATTAGTGTTTAACTTATCTTTTTATTTTTCTCTCAGAATCATGTTGACGGTGTCTCCAATTCTGAGTTCAGTGATCTGAGCAAAGGACCTAGGTGTCAGATTTTAGACTGGTGTTCAGTAGATGATGTTGTCATCGGAGAAGGAGAATTCTGCTCATCTGAACCAACTTACAAAATTGGACGAATTCCACTTGGTATGCATGCTGGTGCTATTTTAGTTAAGTCTGTTACAAATGAAGAAGCACCTATCTGGAGGCCTACGACATCTGTTACCACACTTGGCCAAGCCATTGGAATGAAAATAGCATGGCAACTTGAGAAGCTCATTCTGGATGAAGACTACTCAGAAAATATGGTAAGTAAATATGTAAAGAAGCTAGTACAGAATCATGTTGATAACTAATCTAGTGTTGTTTCTGTAGCCTACAGAGGGAGAAGGCGATAAAATCCTAATCTATGATTGGTCAAAGGAGGATGTACTTGTTGCTGAGGGTCGTCTCCAGTCAACTGACCCAAAAAAACTGGTTAACAACATTCCATTGGGTCCTAGTGCTGCTATTGTCAAAGTAGATAGGGTAGTTAATGAAGATGGTTCTCTATGGAGACCAAATGTGGAGAAGTTGATGATTGGTGATGCACTCGGTGAGAACATCCCATGGCCTATCCATAAGATTCTTAAGGCTACTGTACAAGCAAACAGAGATGAACTGATGTCTAGAAGTAGATCGCGTGCGGTAAGTCTCTAAACATTCTCAGTTTTTATTGTGGTTGGTAATTTTCTGCTGTTGCTGAATTTGTTGTGTGGATTTTCTGTTTAGAGTGCAAGTAACAGCTCTAACACCAGCAAGAATGAGAAAAAGAAGTGCATCCTCTTAGATTGCAAGGGATCAGGAAAAAAGGTTGCAGAAGGTCGAGTTTCCTCGACTAATCCAGATGATGTCGTTCATTTTGTTCGGTTAGGCCCCAATGCAAGCAAGATATGGGTTGATGTTCCTCTGATTGAAGATGCACCACTTTGGAGACCTAATTCAGAACTTCAGATCATTGCTGATGCTCAAGGAAGTATAGTTGCTTGGCCAAATGACAAACTCCTTTACATATGAATGCTCAAGGAATGTCTCACAAGAAATCTACTATGTTGTTGTACTTTTAAAAAACGTGAATGCTCTTTAGTACTTTAAAAAACATAAGCCTTATGTCTGTGTTGATTTGTATGATTTGTACCACCTTGAATATTTAGTGTGTTGCTTGGTTATTATATTTTTCTTAAAAATATGCATTAAATAAAGTATATAAAAACATTTGCATTAATAATAATACAAAATAATGTTTCAAAAATATAAATCGAAAACCCTAAATGGTTTAGGGTATATTTAGGGTATAGTTTAGGGTATAGAGTTTAGGGCATATTTAGGGTATAGTTTAGGGTAAAATTCATACAATTTATTTAATCTAAAATAAAGTTAAGTTTAAATTAAATTCTGTAACAATAATATCATGAAATCTAATCTTACAATTTATCAGTTATTCAAAACTTAAACTCTAAAATCAATACCCTAAATGGCTTTGTATACATATGTGTGTCAAGTATTTCAATCATGACATCTATTTCATAAATTATAAATAACTAGTCACAAAAAGAATTTTCAGATGATTTGTAATGTTTTTACGATTGTTAAAATAATTACCAATTAACTATAACACCTTTTTATTTCATACAATTATTTTAAAAACATTTTAAATCACCATTTATGAATAACATGCTAAATCAGCCAATCATAGTATATCACCAAGATAGCTATTATAAACCACACGATCAGATTAGAACCTTCTCACATCTCACCGTTAAATCCATTGTCTCGGTGAGAGCCAATCATATTATATCACCAGGATAGCTATTCAAAACCACACGATCTGATTAGCTACTCACATCTCACCGTTAAATCACCTTCTCACATATCACTCGTAATCGAAGATCTCGATATCTCTCTCTCTCGTTTCCCTGAAAAGAAAGCTCATCTCTCTCTCATCTCGATCTCTCTCTCTCTCTCGTTTCCCTCAAAAGAAAGCTCCACGATCTCTGCAACCTTCTCTTATGTCTTAGGCTCCAAGATCTCTGTAACCCTTACCTTCTTTGTCGATATCTGTAACCCTCTCCGACGATGAACCCTTACTTTTGCCGTCTTCTGTGAAGAGATTTGGGTAAAACTAATCGTCTATTTGTCGTATCCTTGTAATTTTCCTTGAAGAGACTGCTTCTGATACTGTTTCTTTTTGTAGTTTTCCTAAAGCTCGAAGGAGCAAAGGAGGCAGAGACTCCTAAAGGTTAGGTCTTTCTTACATAGCAATTAGATGAGACACATAGAACTGATGTTTAGGTTTCTCTGTTTGCAGGTTTCTAATTGAGGATTTCATACGGTAATCTTATTTCTAATTGACAATTTCCTTTAATTTGTTGTTATAATATTGTTCAATAATTTATTTGTTTCTTTGATTCAGAAATGCAAGCTAGGAAAGAAATAGTCTTAGCACTTCCGGCACCAGCAGTGCTTAGGATCATTCCACCACGCCACCAACAGCCAAGACAAGAGGCATCTCATGTTCCACCATCCCACCAACAGCCACGACAAGAAGCATGTGATGTTCCACCATCCCACCAACAGCCACGACAAGAAGCAGATGATGATGTGGTTGAGCTCACAGACCGACAATACCAGAGAGCACTACAAGAAGCAGATGATGATGTGGTCGAGGTTACAGAAGGACAGTACCGGAGAGCTCTTGGATACTTGATCCGCATTGAGGAAGATGAAGAAGACATCGATCCAATGTACCGAAGAGTTATGTCTCAACGGAGACACTCTAAACAAGTGAAAGGAGAGTCTTCTAGAGGCAAGGGTCAAAGAAACTAAGGAGGTTTTGCTGAATTGTAATCTGTTTTTTTTGTAGCAAAAGCTGAATGTAGTGATTAAAAAGGATTATGCTAATGTATTTTGGATTATCTAAAATTATTAATATATTAATTTTCGGATTTGATATTTTAAATTTATATATATATATATATATCAAAATTAAAAATGTCGGGATATCAAAAATTATAAATAATTTGCAAAACTGATTTTGTATTTTTTTTTTAATTTTATATAAGCCTATTGCACAATAAGAAAACGCTGTATTACAAAATAATAAATAATATCGTTTTAAAAATACGCTATCTTAAAAAAGTGTAGCAAAAATTAATTACATTTAAGAAACCGCTATTGTATCACAAATACATATCAATAGCATATAATAAAACGCTATTAAAAATGTTGTATGGTCTGGTACGAGTTCCAACTATAACATTAATAATACAATTAATGGCATAAAGATAACGCTATCGTAAAATAAACAATTGCAATTAATAAAACGCTATCGTAAAAGTAACTAATGTAGCATTACGTAAAAGCGCTACAATAGCTCTCGGACCTATTGTCGCGGTCGAAGACACAGCGTTTCTAACAACGCTGCGATAGTAATAGATAGCGTTTATTGCACGCTATCAATGCTCGAATTTCCTGTAGTGTAACTTGTTTTGTTTCATTGCATCAGGAGTAAGGAGAGCCAACTGGATCAGTGTTTCCTCTATATCCGAATCAAACAGCAACAATGCCTATCTAAGAGGCTTGCAAGGTAAGTGTAATCTGATTTCAAACTTCTATGTTACTGATTTGGTCCCCTTTATTGCAGGTAAAGCAGATTTGAGGTCAAATCTTTTTGAAGAGGGAGGGGATGATATGATCATGGAAAGCACCAAGGAATGGAAGCATGAACCTGAACCTGAAGAGCTTGTAGCTGAGGATGCAACATTGAAGAATGCTTGGAAACAAGAAGAATATATTGGTCTTGGCCGAAGCTTGATCATCCAAGACACCTTAACCATCATTCAAGCTACTCCACCTTAGAGCTGATCATCATCTAGGCAAGTAGCTTGTGTGTGCTCTTTTCCTAACCTTTGGTTTTGTCCCACTGGGTTTTCCAAAGGAAGGTTTTTAACGAGGCCACAAGTCTACTTCTCCTATCTCCTAGATGATTGATCTTGGTCTGTCCACATGAAGACATTATGTTATATATTAAGCTATGTTTTTAAGTCTTTGTTTTCGAAAACATTTAGTCTTTAAGTTGGTCTTTGTTGTATTTTCGAGAGGAGCCTTTGTTTTACTCCTTTCTTATGTTTTCGAGATGCTGTGCATGTACAGCCATCTCTCCTATATATTAGGCACGAAATTGAGTAATAAGATAATCATCTTTTCAGTCAAAAACTTGTGTTCTTATTTGTGAATTCTCTCTGAGCAATTCTCTTGTTGGTGTGTAATATCCAGCAGCCCTAGGTGTCTAAGGAGGTGTGTCATATCCAATCTAGCCATCTAAAAGTGTCAAGGAGTCTTTTCCGCAACTCTTTGAATCATCAATCAATCCACATGCCTTGAGAAACTTGAGTCTTTTGATTCGTTTCTGCAAGGATTATCCCATCTGTTCCAGAGCCTTCATAGGATCCTGTCAAGTGGTATCAGAGCACTCTGGATAGGGAAGTTCTCGATCTCTCTTTGATTTTTGATTTGAACTCTTCGGCTTCTTTTCAACTCATCGATAGATCTGTGTTTTTGTTTAAGTTTATCACTTGATCTGATCATTCTATCACTTGTTTTCATTAATCTGAATCGGATCCTGTTAGATCTAAGAATTTTTATCATATTTGAATTTGAATCGATCAATTGCTTGTGTTTGAAGAAATCGTGATCATAAATCTGTTGTTTGTTCTGCAAGTTTTCATCATTTTTCTTTGTTTGATTTCGTTTCTATTGAACTACTTATTTGTTTAAGTGTTTGATTGAATCAGGTACCATGGGGAACGAGACTGATGAAGAAGCGGACTTGATGAGAAGAAACAAAATGCTGATGGAAGCCATGACTGCTCAGTTGAACAAAACCATGTTGGAAAACATGTCATCTATGATAAAAGACAACATGGAAGAGCTTAGAAGGGAGATTAGACAAGCAACTGGTCAAGGACATAGCCGTGAAGCTGAAAGAGAAGAGCAATCTCCACAACGCCAACGAGAGCATGATGGTTCGCAAGAAACTGATAACTACTATGAGCGAAGAAGATCCTCTTCTAGAGACAGTCGTAGGAGACCTAGGAGAGATCACGTGGGAAGAAGGTATCATAGAGATGAGTATACTGGTCTTAAGATCAAGATCCCTCCTTTCCATGGCAAGGTTGATCCTGATGCTTACTTGGAGTGGGAGAAGAAGATTGAGATTGTCTTCAATTGTCAACACTACACAAACGCTCAAAGGATCCAAATTGCCACTACTGAGTTTTATGACTATGCTTTGAGTTGGTGGGATCAGCTAGTGACTGCTAGACGTGTCAATCAAGAGTATCCTGTTGACTCTTGGCAAGAGATGAAGTCTTTGATGCGCAAGAGGTTTGTACCTAGCCACTACCATCGTGATTTGCACCAGAGGCTACGAAAACTGATACAAGGCTCCAAAACCGTGGAGGAATACTATCAAGAGATGGAGTTGTTGATGCAAAGAGCGAGTGTCTCAGAAGATAGAGAAGCTACCATGTCAAGGTTTCTTGGAGGACTCAACCATGAGATACAAGATAGAGTGGAGATGCAGCATTACGTTGAGCTAGAGGAGATGCTACACAAAGCTATCTTGGTGGAACAACAACTCAAAAGAAAGAGCTACTCTCGTTCTAGCTATGGTACTAGCAAGTTTCAGCATTCAAGGGAAGAGAAGCCTAGTCACCAGAAGGAGAGCAAGCCGTATCAGAAGGATGACACTAAGCCTAGCAGCATCTTTGACAAAGATAAAGGAAAAGCAGTAGCTACCGGTTCGAAGTCTCGGGATGTTAAGTGCTTTAATTGTCAAGGGCGTGGACACTATGCCAACGAGTGTACTAACAAGAAAACCATGATTCTTCTAGACACTGGAGAGTATTTGTCTCAGGATGAGATGGTCCACACTGAACGTGAGCAATCTGAGGCAGAATCTGAAGATGAACCAGATTTGAGGACAAATCCTTTTCAAGAGGGAGGGGATAATATGATCATGGAAGATAGATGATGGAGAAGATGAGACTAAGGATCAACCAGCTCAAGAGGATGCCTTAGAAGTTTCAGAAGGACCAATGACTCGTGCTAGAGTTAAGAAGCTCAAAGAAGCCATTGGAGGTTTACTTAGGAAGTCTCTGAATCAAGATGAATGTCTTGGAGGAAGCTTGATACTTCAAGACACCCTTATCACCATCCAAGCTATCTCACCATCAAGCTGAGTTTCATCTAGGCTAGCAAGAGAAGTGTGCTCTTTTCCTGTCTTAGTTTTTGTCCCATTGGGTTTTGCTAAGATAGGTTTTTAACGAGGCCTTGTCTTGCTAATCAAATCACCTAGTATGATACTCTCGAACCACATAAGTACCTTATGTTATTTTTAGACTATGTTTTTTTATTTCGTTACACAAGTCAAAGAGGAGCCTGTTCCTTAATGACTCTTGTTGTTTCCGAGACCTTGTGCATGTACAAGGATCTCACTATATATGTGTGTGTCTCGTAGTCTAATAAGATCATCCAATCTTTTATCTAAAAACCCTTGTTCTCTCTGACTTGTCTTTGCGAGTTCTTGAGTTCTGTTGGTGAGTAATATCCAGCAATCTCTAGTTGTCTAAGGAGGTGTGTCATATCCAATCTAGCCAACTAAACCGTGTCAAGGAGCCATTCCGCAACTCTTTGATTCATCACCATTCCACTGCCTTGAAGATCTTGAGTCCTTGATTCGATCTTGCAAGGATCTATCCATATCATCCAGAGAAATCATCCTAGGATCGTATTATTAGTGGTTCCAAATAAAGCTTCTTAGATCGTGGTTCATCCTGGTTTGATAAGAATCATGAAGATAATGGCATATGTCCGAACAGGCTAATCTGGAATCATCTGGATAGAAGGTGGGATATCTTCTTGCTCACAACACTTATGAGATTTATTCAACTTCCTGGTTATTCTCCACTGATTAGTGGTTCCAAATAAAGCTTCTTAGATCGTGGTTCATCCTGGTTGATAAGAATCATGAAGATATTGCCATATGTCCGAACAGGCTAATCTGGAATCATCTGGATAGAAAGTGGGATATCTTCTTACTCACAACTCCTATGAGATTTATTCAACTTCCTGGTTATTCTCCACTGATTTGTGGTTCCAAATAAAGCTTCTTAGATCGTGGTTCATCCTGGTTTGATAAGAATCATGAAGATATTGCCATATGTCCGAACAGGCTAATCTGGAATCATCTGGATAGAAAGTGGGATATCTCCTGACTCACAACTCCTATGAGATTTATTCAACTTCCTGGTTATTCTCCACTGATTAGTGGTTCTAAATAAAGCTTCTTAGATCGTGGTTCATCCTGGTTTGATAAGAATCATGAAGATAATGGCATATGTCCGAACAGGCCAATCTAGAATCATCTGGATAGAAGGTGGGATATCTTCTTGCTCACAACACTTATGAGATTTATTGAACTTCCTGGTTATTCTCCACTGATTAGTGGTTCCAAATAAAGTTTCTTAGATCGTGGTTCATCCTGGTTTGATAAGAATCATGAAGATATTGCCATATGTCCGAAAAGGCTAATCTGGAATCATCTGGATAGAAAGTGGGATATCTTCTTACTCACAACTCCTATAAGATTTATTCAACTTCCTGGTTATTCTCCACTGATTAGTGGTTCCAAATAAAGCTTCTTAGATCGTGGTTCATCCTGGTTGGATAAGAATCATGAAGATATTGCCATATGTCCGAACAGGCTAATCTGGAATCATCTGGATAGAATGTGGGATATCTTCTTACTCACAACTCCTATGAGATTTATTCAACTTCCTGGTTATTCTCCACTGATTAGTGGTTCCAAATAAAGCTTCTTAGATCGTGGTTCATCCTGGTTTGATAAGAATCATGAAGATAATGGCATATGTCCGAACAGGCAAATCTAGAATCATCTGGATAGAAGGTGGATATCTTCTTGCTCACAACACTTAATGAGATTTATTGAAATTCCTGGTTATTTTCCACTGATTAGTGGTTCCAAATAAAGCTTCTTAGATCGTGGTTCATCCTGGTTTGATAAGAATCATGAAGATATTGCCATATGTCCGAACAGGCTAATCTGGAATCATCTTGATATAAAGTGGGATATCTTCTTACTCACAACTCCTGTGTGATGTGATCATGGACCAACAACTTGATAAAGATATAGAAGAGATGATCAAGGATAAGCAAGATGAAGATGGAGATGCCTTGATCATTCCCAAAGGTCCCATGACTCGTGCAATGACAAGAAGACTCCATGAAGCTGTTGGAAACATACTTAAGATATCTTGGAAGCAAGAAGATTGTCTTGGTCGTAGCTTGAGCAACCAAGACACACTTACCACACTTCAAGCTGAACCTTCAAGCTGATCATCACACTACAGGAAATGTGGGTAGTAATAGCGGACGGAAACCGCTATGATTTCTCTTTAATAGCGTTTCCTTGGACGCTCTGACATCGCCCGTTATAAAAGATCTGACCCTTTTAATAGCGGTTTTCCGTTGTGCTATAATTAAGTGTACAACAATAGCGTTTTTGTGTTTGCAATTGTTAGTATTTATAATAGTGAATTATTTTATTTAAAAACATAATATTTAATCTGAATTTTTATAATAAAATCAATTAATCATATTATAAAACAAAATTATTTAAATGATTAAAACAATAATAAAAAATTAAATCAACCAAATATAGTTAAATAGAGAAATAATTTAAATTTAAAATTTATTCATTAATTTAAATTTCTTTACAATAAAATCAGTTTATACATCAAACCAAAAAAAAGAACCAAAACCTAATTAACCAACCTTAATAAACCAAAAAATTTAACAAAACCTAATAAAATTTCTAGGTCTCTTTCTTCTCTTCTTCTTCTTGTTCGGCTTCACCTACACCACCACTGCCGCCAGCTTTCTCTGCGATCTCTGCCATCTCCGACTAGCTTTCTTCCATGGCTTGAGCTTCCTCGGCTTGGGACTTGGCAGCCTGTTCAGATTAACTGCAGAAAATATCAAAACAAAAGAAGACCTTACGCATCAGATTGCAATGAAAGCTAGGAGCAAAGCAAGAAACTCACATAGCTTTTCTTAATCAAAGTTGAAATATTTTTCCACATCCTAATCACTCTAGTAAATGATTAAACTTCAGAGACAAAACAATCAAACCAACTCTGCTCACAACCCACTTCATGTACCAAAATCAAAACAAAATCAGAGAGAGAGAGAGAGAGAGAGAGAGAGAGAGAGCGCTTCTACGGGGAGGTCCATGGCAAAGAAAGGCTGAGACTTCCCCCTTTAGTCTGCTACGTTTTCGTTCTGGGCACGGAGAGAGAAGCGGCGAGAGGGATTGTAGCGGTGGTTTGAGAGTAAGGTGAGATGGGGACTGAGAGACAATGATGATGAGGATAGATGGATTGAGAAAAGGAGTTTTCTGCAGAGGATTTTAAGAGATGGAGAAGATGAGATTGTAGTGGTCTCCTTTTACTCTTCTTCTCCTCTACGAACTCCATCTCCTCTCTCTCGCTTTTGTTCTCTGTGTCGTAGATCTCACCAAAACAATAAAAAAATAATAAAAGAACAATTAATCTGAAACGATGATTCAATATCATCCAAGGGTGCAATCCATGCCAAAAACAAAGTAACCAATAGGAAAAGAGGACGAGGATAGGTACAAGAATGATTGTGGACCTCTGATTGAAAAATCAATCAATGGCTCAGAAA
This sequence comes from Raphanus sativus, assembly GCF_000801105.2. Lineage (NCBI taxonomy): Eukaryota > Viridiplantae > Streptophyta > Magnoliopsida > Brassicales > Brassicaceae > Raphanus > Raphanus sativus. Next base: position 9,304 of record NW_026616454.1, on the reverse strand, counting down.
AAAAGTAAATATTATCTTCTTTTTTTCTTTATAATTGTTGTAAAATTATTTAAATTTAAAATAATTTGATAGCATAATTTAAAACTTTTAATCTGTATTTTATCAGTATTTTTTATTTAAATTTTAAAATTGTGTGATTGACTAAAATATTTAAAATTTAGATTTAATGTTTATGATATAGATCAATATGAAGAATGTGGTTAGAAGTTTAGAGATTGAAGTTATATTATGATTATACTCATTTATTTAAATTTTATAGTTTGTATAGTTTCATCATTTAGTATGAAATAAGTGTTCTAAATTTAAAATGTTATGATTAATAATTCTTGTATAGAGTTTGGAATGATATAGGGTTTGGAATTATAAGTAAGGTTAGGGGTATATGTAGGGTTTGGAATTATAAGCAAGGTTAGGGGTATATGTAGGGTTTGTATTATAATGTTTAAGTTAAATATTTATGTATGATATTTGAGTGTTTGGATTAAAATGTTTTTTTGAGCAACTTGGATTAAAATGTTTAAAGTAGAAGATTTATGTATAAAATGAAATTCAAGATATAGGGTTTGAGATATGTAGTTAAGGTTTAGGGTATGTTTAGGGTCTAGAACTTAAGATTCTTTTTATCATATTAAAGTAAAAAGTTTTTATTTATTTACTTATTAATTAGTGCTTTTAAAATCATTAATAAATATAACTCACTCTAATAAAATCATTAATAAATATAATTCACTTTTATCAAAACTCAAATTATAATTTTGATCCTTTTAGGGTATGTTTAGGGTTTAGATTTTTTTTTAGAATCATGGTTTATGAAATAGAGTTTAGGGTATATAATTATGATTTTGAAAATTTGAATTAAGTATATAGTTTTACACTAGACAATATTTTAAATGATTTATATATTATTTTTTATTTATAACTTATGTTAACAATAGTTTTAAGTGTTTAAAAACAGAGTTTGGAACAAAAGACAAACTCAACGATGAGTTTTATAACATACAAAGTCAATACATATTGTTTAGAACACAGACACAAAAGGAGATGATGACTTGGTGGAGAGAGAGAGAATCAAGAAAATGGCTGCACTACAAGGCACTCTGGTGAGCAGAGGCAGCTAGCACCACTACCACAATGCCGTGCCTCCTCTGTGTTCAAGCTCACGACCACCAACTCTTCTCACGACAACACTTCATGCTAGCCTTTGTATGTTGAACTACAAAAACCAAAACACACAGAAAAGAAAAGCTGAGTGCAACACTTTATGACCATGAAGAGGTTTAACATCAACTAGCCAACAACACTGTTTACTCTACCTGAGCACCTTGACGAACCCGTATATCTATCCCTTTGCTATCTACAGAGATGATTGCAGCATCGTCTACTTCAGATTCAGTAGACAGTAGCTACCTAAGCGGCTTTGAGAAGATGGAATTTAGTTCCTATCACAAGTCAAAGAGGGAAAAGTACGAACCTACTTCAATTTACCAAAGAACAAGAATGTTTGGAGAATCTAAAGCAAGTGAAAGAGATTTGAAATCAAAGCACCTTGAGGTTATGCTCACCACCATCAACAGCAATCTTATCTGGCTGTAAAGCCTCATACTCTTTGACATCAACCCAAGCGACAGTGCCAAAACAAGTTTTAGTTCCCTCCTATTAACAAAACCCAAATCAATACAATTTTTTTTAGCCATGGGAAACTTATGAATCAATCGGTCCACTAGTGACTCATTAAAACGAGGCAATCTCAGCAGCATAAAAAGAAAGAAGCAGATGCAGAGCTATTAGCAGTTGAAAAGAAAAAAAAAACAAGAAAGATTGAGTGACTTACGCTCCATACGATCAGGTGCAAAATCCACCAAAGAGCCAAATGGGTAACCTTCCCTGCGATGGTGCATCTTATACATGACTGTGCATAGATGAGCAAACCTAGCCTTGAATCATTTTACCAGACAAATAACGAAGTTATCATCTTTCTCTTCCACGTAAAAAGAAAAGGAAGGTCAATCTTAAAAGGAAGAATCTCTATACCTACTCAAGAATCGACTCCACAGCCTCCTCAAACCCAACAGCAAGCATCTGGTCAGCTTCGTCAAGCACTAAGTACTCAACTTCACCCAGCTCCCTGATTACACTATCAGAAACTGATCAAATCGAAACTCAGATCTTAAACAGTTCATATTAATTTCAAAATTGTCTTAAAACTTAACAGAATCATAAACAGATTAATCACTCTTCTCAAACCTAAACAGCCAGATAACACAGATTCTACACAAGCAAACAAAGCTCTGGAACATGGAAAAAAACTCGAAAGTGTCAAACTTTTGGCGTGAAGGGCTGACCTTTGGGATTGGAGGGAGGAGTGTGCGGCGGAGCAGGAAGGGGAGGAGCAGGGGACGGTGGTGGCAGAGGAGGAGAGGAAGGTGGGGGTTTGGATTCGCAGAGGATGCAGGTGAAAGGACGGCAAGGGGGACGGAGGAGGAGGAGCCGACGGAGAGGGAGAGGAGGTAGTAGCTGCCGGAAGATAGAGGGAGGGGGAGTTGATGTTGCTGGCGTTTTTGGTGGTGGCGACGGAAACGTGCGGAGGAGCGGGAGGAGGATGATTCGAGGAGGTGGAGAGGAGAGGAAGAGTGTTTGGAGGCTGAGAGAGAGTGTGAGAGAGGGAGAGGAAGAAGTGATGATGACGAAACAGAGAAGTAGAAACAGAATTGGAGAATAATAGCCAAGTAGAGGAAGAAGAGGCAACACGTTTTCATGAATTGGTGAATATATAAAATTTGGGACATTTAACATTTACGATAGCTTTATAATTTTTTATCTGAATTGGTAAGGCGCTTATACTTAATAAATTAACGCGGATAAATTTTTTATTTTCCCGCGATACCAAACATAACGTTTTAAATTTATAAACGCTATTAAAAAGCCAGTGTTAGTATATAATAGCAGAAATGTCAAAAACGCTATAATTTGATGCTATTAATATCCACATTTCCTGTAGTGTGATCATCTAGGCAAGTGGCTTGTGTGTACTCTTATTCCCTTAGTTGGTTTTGTCCCACTGGGTTTTCCAACTAAGGTTTTTAATGAGGCCATGAGTTCACTTTCATATCACCTAGATGATGTATCTTTGGTGCATCTCGGATGCTTTGGACCAACCACATATCTACCTTATGTTATCTTTAATCTATAGTTTTATTTCTTATCTTATGTGTTGCAAACTCTTTTAAATTTTAGTCTTTGGTCTTTGTTTGATTACCAAGGGAGCGTGTTCCCTTTAATGATCTCGAGAACTTGAGTCTGTTCAAGTCTTCTCTCTATTTAAACTTGTCGCAAGCTTCCTTCTATGGAATCATCTTTTGAATCAAAAACCTTTTTCTCTCTTAAACTTGTTTACGAGTTCTTGAGTGATCTTGTTGGTGTGTAGTATCCAGAAAACCCTAGGTGTCTAAGTTGGTGTGTCATATCCGATCTAGTCATCTAAAAGTGTCAAGGAGTCTTTCCGCAACTCTTTGAATCAACCATCAGTCCACTACCTTGAAGATCTTGAGTCTTTGCCTCGATCTTGCAAGGATCTATCCATATCATCCAGAGAATACATCCTAGGATCTTATTAAGTGGTATCAGAGCACTCTGGATAGGGAAGTTCTCGATTTCTCTTTGTTTTTATTTCAACCCTTCGACTTCTTTTGAATCCATCGATTGATCTGTGTTCATCTTTGAGTTATTTCGCTAGATCTGATCGTTTAATTACCTATTGTTGTTGTTTGATTCAAATCCTGATAGATCTAGGAAGTTTCATCATATTTGATCTTGATCTGTTTCGATTTCGTGTGATAGAAGTTATCAAGTATTGATCTTTTCAAATCGTGTTACCTTAGATCACAAGTTTTCCTTTTAATCAAAGTTGTTTCCTTTTAAAATTTTTCTTGAACAACTTACTTGTTTTGATTGTTTCTTTGTCTCAGGTACCAATGGGGAACGAGTCAGATGAGGAAGCAGAACTTGTAAGGAAGAGTAGACTTCTAAGGGAGGAGATGACCGAGCAGTTACAACAAACTCTAATCACTACTGTGGCTGATATGATCAAGACTAGCATCACGGGTCTTCGTGATGAGATAAGACAAGAGCTAAGACAAGCTACTGGTCAGGGCCATAGTAATGAGTCAAGGAGAGAAAGAAGAGGTCAGAGTCAACAGAATCATCCTGAACCAAGGAGAGACCGTAGAGAACATGCTGGATCACAAGAGACTGACAACTACTATGAGCGCAGCCGATCTGAACATAGTGGTTCTTCTTCTTCTAGAGTGAGTAGAAGGCAGAGGCGTGATCATGAAGTTAGGGGACTTAAGAAAGAAGAGCTTGGTGGAGTTAAGCTCAAAATACCTCCTTTTCATGGCAAGGTTGATCCGGATGCCTACTTGGAGTGGGAGAAGAAAATTGAGATTGTCTTCAATTGTAAGAACTATACCAACACTCAACGAATCCAACTCGCTGCAACTGAGTTCTATGACTATGCTCTGAGCTGGTGGGATCAACTGGTTACCATGAGGCGGCTTAACCAAGAATATCCAGTGGAAACATGGAGTGAGATGAAGTCTCTTATGCGCAAGAGGTTTGTACCGAGCCACTACCACAGAGATCTTCACCAGAGACTAAGAAAACTCACTCAAGGAGCTAAGACCGTAGAGGAGTACTATCAAGATATGGAGCTGTTAATGTTGAGAGCCAGTATTTCAGAAGATAGAGAAGCTACTATGTCAAGGTTTCTTGGAGGGCTCAACCGAGAAATACAAGATAAGGTGGAGATGCAACACTATGTTGAAATAGAAGAGATGTTGCATAAAGCCATTCTAGTGGAGCAGCAGCTCAAGAGGAAGGGACATTCACGTGGAAGCTATGGGATTACTCGGTTCCAAAGTCCTAAGGAAGATAAGCCTAACTACCAGAAGGAGAGTAAACCTTATCAGAAAGATGACACCAAACCTAGCAACATCTACAGCAAGGACAAAGGAAAGACAGGAGCCTCTGGTTCCAAGACCCGAGATGTCAAGTGCTTTAAGTGTCAAGGGCGTGGACACTATGCCAATGAGTGTACTAATAAGAAGACGATGATTCTTCTTGACACCGGGGAGTATATGTCTCAAGATGAGAAGATACATACTGATCATGAGCAGACTGAAGAAGAGTTTGAAGAAGAACCGGTCAAGGGAAGGTTGTTAGTAACAAGAAGGCTTTTGAATCTTCAAACTAAGGCAGATGAGATTGAGCAGCGTGAGAACTTGTTCTACACTAGGTGCTTGGTTCAAGGGAAGGTATGTAGTCTTATCATTGATGGAGGCAGCTGTGTCAACGTAGCTAGTGAGACTATGGTCAAGAAGTTGGGTTTGCAAGTTCAGAAGCATCCAAAACCATATAGACTGCAGTGGCTTAATGAGCAGGGCGAGATGAGGGTCTCTGATCAAGTAGTGGTACCTATAACCATAGGGAGATATGAGGATGAGATCTTATGTGATGTGATACCTATGGAAGCGAGCCATATTCTTCTCGGACGACCATGGCAATCTGATAGACATGTGATACATGATGGCTTCACCAACAAGCACTCGTTTGAATTCAGAGGTAAGAAGACAGTGCTGGTGCCATTAACCCCTAAAGAAGTGCAAGAGGATCAACTCCATCTACAGAAAAAGAAAGAGATTGAACTCGAAACTGATCTCAACAAGCAGCATAGCTTCTATGCCAAACAGGGAGATGTCAAACGAATTCTCTACTCTCAAAACTCTATTTTGTTGCTTGTGTTTAAAGAATCTTTGCTAACCACCACTGATCATACACCGGACCATCCGAGTGAACTAGTTTCTCTTTTGCGGGAATATGCAGATGTGTTTCCAGAAGATAGTTCTAATGGTTTACCTCCAGTTCGTGGGATTGAGCATCAGATAGACTTTGTACCTGGTTCCACACTACCAAACCGACCTGCATACAGAACTAATCCAGTAGAGACTAGAGAATTGCAAAGACAAGTAGAGGAACTGATGGAGAAGGGTCATATCCGAGAGAGCTTGAGTCCATGTGCAGTACCAGTGCTTCTTGTGCCTAAGAAAGATGGTAGCTGGCGCATGTGTGTTGATTGTAGAGCAATCAACAACATAACAGTGAAGTATCGACACCCTATCCCTAGACTTGATGATATGCTTGATGAATTGCATGGTTCTACCATATTTTCTAAGATAGATCTTAAGAGTGGATATCATCAAATTAGGATGAAAGAGGGAGATGAGTGGAAAACTGCATTCAAAACTAAGCATGGTTTATATGAGTGGTTAGTCATGCCTTTTGGATTAACCAACGCTCCTAGTACATTCATGAGGTTGATGAATCATGTGCTTAGATCATTCATAGGCATCTTTGTTGTAGTGTACTTTGATGATATCCTAGTCTATAGCAAGAGTCTTGATGATCATATAGAACATCTTAGGTCTGTTTTGAATGTTTTGAGGAAAGAAAAGCTTTATGCTAATCAAAAGAAGTGCACCTTTTGCACAGATAACTTGGTTTTCCTAGGCTTTATTGTGAGTGCAGATGGAGTAAAGGTTGATCCCGAGAAGATCAAAGCCATACAAGAGTGGCCAACTCCAACTACAGTGGGAGAAGTGAGGAGTTTTCATGGGCTAGCAGGTTTCTATAGGCGCTTTGTGAAGGATTTCAGCACTATAGCAGCTTCCCTGACCGAGATCATCAAAAAGGATGTAGGATTCAAGTGGGGAGAAGCACAAGAAACTTCATTCAAAATCCTTAAAGAGAAGCTTACTCACTCCCCTCTTCTTATGCTTCCTGATTTTTCTAAAACCTTTGAAATAGAATGTGATGCCTCAGGAATTGGAATTGGTGCTGTATTGATGCAGGATAAAAGACCCATAGCCTACTTCAGTGAGAAGCTTGGAGGAGCAACTCTCAACTATGCAACGTATGACAAGGAGTTGTATGCTTTGGTGAGGGCCTTGCAAACGTGGCAACACTATCTGTGGCCTAAGGAGTTTGTCATCCATACGGACCATGAGTCTCTCAAATATCTTAAGGGACAGAACAAGCTAAGCAAGAGACATGCGAGATGGGTTGAGTTCATAGAAACCTTTCCTTATGTGATCAAATACAAACAAGGTAAGGACAATATAGTGGCTGATGCACTGTCTCGGAGGTATGTTCTCTTAAACACTCTTGATGCTAAGCTACTAGGCTTTGAACAACTTAAAGAAATGTATGAAACTGATCCTGAGTTTAAAGATGCATACAAGTCGTGTGAAAAGTTTGCTGCTGGTCATTATTTTAGACAAGATGGGTTTCTCTTTTATGATAATCGTTTGTGTGTGCCTAATTGTTCTTTGAGAGACTTGTTTGTTAGGGAAGCACATGGAGGAAGTCTTATGGGACATTTTGGTATTGCCAAGACTCTTAAAGTTTTGCAGGATCATTTCTTTTGGCCTCGCATGAAGAGGGATGTGGAGAAAATCTGTGAGAGATGTGCAACCTGTAAACAAGCTAAGTCCAAAGTCCAAGCTCACGGTTTGTATACTCCTTTACCCATTCCTTATCATCCTTGGAATGACATCTCTATGGATTTTATTGTTGGATTACCTAGGACTAGAACCGGAAAGGATTCAATCTTTGTAGTTGTTGATAGGTTCTCCAAAATGGCTCACTTCATTGCTTGTCACAAAACTGATGATGCATTGCATATTGCTAATTTGTTCTTTAAAGAGATTGTGCGTTTGCATGGCATGCCTAGAACTATAGTATCTGATAGAGACACCAAGTTTCTTAGTTACTTTTGGAAGACACTTTGGTCTAAGTTAGGCACTAAACTGTTGTTCTCTACTACTTGTCACCCGCAAACTGATGGTCAAACTGAAGTAGTGAATAGAACTTTAGGAACACTCTTGCGTGCATTCATAAAGAAGAACTTGAAATCATGGGAAGACTGTTTGCCTCATTGTGAATTTGCATATAATCATGCTGTGCACTCTGCTTCTAAGTTTTCTCCTTTTGAAATTGTTTATGGGTTCAATCCCACCTCTCCTTTGGATTTAATACCTTTACCTGAGTGTGAAAGGATTAGTATGGATGGCAAAAAGAAGGCAGAGATGGTGAAACAACTTCATGAGCAAGCAAGGCGCAATATTGAAGAGAAAACCAAGCAGTATGTTAAACATGCTAATAAGGGCAAACGAGAGATGATCTTTGAAGTAGGTGATCAAGTATGGGTTCACCTAAGGAAAGAGAGGTTTCCTAATCAAAGGAAGTCCAAGCTCATGCCGAGAATAGATGGACCTTTTGAGGTCACAAAGAAGATCAGCAACAATGCTTACAAGCTGGATCTCCAAGGTAAGTATGATGTGAGTAATAGTTTCAATGTTACTGACTTGATCCCTTTTATTGCAGATGAACCAGATTTGAGGACAAATCCTTTTCAAGAGGGAGGGGATGATGTGATCATGGACCAACAACTTGATAAAGATATAGAAGAGGTGATCAAGGATAAGCAAGATGAAGATGGAGATGCCTTGATCATTCCCAAAGGTCCCATGACTCGTGCAATGACAAGAAGACTCCATGAAGCTGTTGGAAACATACTTAAGATATCTTGGAAGCAAGAAGATTGTCTTGGTCGTAGCTTGAGCAACCAAGACACACTTACCACACTTCAAGCTGAACCTTCAAGCTGATCATCATCTAGGCAAGTGGCTTGTGTGTACTCTTTTTCCCTTAGTTGGTTTTGTCCCACTGGGTTTTCCAACTAAGGTTTTTAATGAGGCCATGAGTTCACTTTCATATCACCTAGATGATGTATCTTTGGTGCATCTCGGATGCTTTGACCAACCACATATCTACCTTATGTTATCTTTAATCTATAGTTTTATTTCTTATCTTATGTGTTGCAAACTCTTTTAAATTTTAGTCTTTGGTCTTTGTTTGATTACCAAGGGAGCGTGTTCCCTTTAATGATCTCGAGAACTTGAGTCTGTTCAAGTCTTCTCTCTATTTAAACTTGTCGCAAGCTTCTTTCTATGCAATCATCTTTTTAATCAAAAACCTTGTTCTCTCTTAAACTTGTTTACGAGTTCTTGAGTGATCTTGTTGGTGTGTAGTATATCAGCAACCTAGGTGTCTAAGTTGGTGTGTCATATCCGATCTAGTCATCTAAAAGTGTCAAGGAGTCTTTCCGCAACTCTTTGAATCAACCATCAGTCCACTACCTTGAAGATCTTGAGTCTTTGCCTCGATCTTGCAAGGATCTATCCATATC
>NW_026616453.1:12612-24999 GCF_000801105.2 Raphanus sativus | reverse complement strand
ATTTTATGTTCTGATTTGTTTGTCATTTACATTTTTTTATATATAATAAGAGTTGTTTTAGTTTTATATTATCATATTTGACTTGCTTGATGATTTCTTGAATGATAAATGACAAATGAAATTAAAAAAAAGAGTATAGTAATTAAAATTATACGACCAAAGGCATTGCCTAAAGAGGGCATGAATTATTCACCCAAATAAAAGACGCATTTGAGTTATAAATTTTTTTAAATGACTGGTTTCCACATTGAACCAATGGGCAAAAGAAATATAAATTCCTTAAGATTATAAAGAAAGTAAAAATCGCCCAAGGCATAAAAATGGTCGAGACTGTACTCCCAACTGATCTAAACTATGCTAAAAGATCAGTATGATAAAGGCAAAAGGCCTAGGTAACCAGATAGGTTGACGAAATTTTATACACTTTATGGCATGACTGGACTAGCCATCCAGGTCTTTAAAATTGATGCAAAGATTGATATCGAAAAAGGCACAAAAGAGTTATCCCATAGAATCTCACGTTGTGTAACATGTACACAAGGGAAACTCAATAAGCTATAATGTTCCAAGCATCTAAAAGATTTATAGCATGTTCATGAGGGGGAGAAATGACACTCCCGTGGTCCATGAACAACACTAAAAATCCGAGTGACATGGTCTATGACCATGATAGAACTTGGTCGAATTCTTTGTGATACAAAGATCACTAGCTAATGCTTGGGAACACATGGATTTACATGTAATAAAAATATGCATCAGGCCATATAAAGTGAGCATAGATATTCCCATCTAAGAATGATAAAGGGTCATGATCCAGACATAGACCATCATAAGAGATTATGTATGACCACCACAATAATATGTGCCGTCTAGGATGGAACCTCATAAAAAGATGAGATAAGATTGGGAATATATGTTGGATATGAGAATGCTTTCTCCCACGATTTTATAAGAAACCTTGAGCCAAATATGGGTGATCAGATTAAGGCCAGGTTTACGGATTGCATGATTAAATCCGATTATCCAACATCAGGGGGAGAAAGAAATAAGCTGGTACAAGTATAAAGAAATGGAATGGTATTAACCATCCTTGTCTTGGCAAGATCTTCGGACCAGAGAATATGATTTAAGACGTCCAAAGAAAGATCATACAAAGCTAGCTAAAAGAATGCCAGACAGATTAGACCCGAAAGAGAAAGAAAAAGAATGACTAAGTCATACCAGCTTAAGCACCACGAAATTAATGTCCTAGAAGAGACATAATCAAGTTGCTATAGAGTCTAAAGATAGACCAATATGTTCCATAAGATAAGGAACTTCGGAAATGAAAAGAAAGGTGCATAGAAATGACATATCCGAGGTCATAAGGGAAACCATACCAGACATTGAGATAAGGCTGCGCAGCTAAACATCTAAGGAACCAGACCATGTAGTTTGGGACGCCAAACTACAAGGTAATGAAGGTTCTTAGTAACAATGAAATTTCTAATCGATTAGTTCATGTCTGGAATACAATGGAACCATACATATAATAGAGTGTCGACACATACACACATAAAATATAAAGATGCATAAGAAAATAGCACTTGAGTTTAAAATATATAAGCGAGGATCAGAACCCACGTGAATACAAGAATGCATTCATAGATTAAAAGGTTGAAACCGTGGGGGTTTAAAAGAAAGATTCAAAGAATCTATAAAAGAGATGGGTGTATTGGCCATATATAGAAACACCATCTGATAAGATAAAACCAGTGAAAATAGGTCATGTGTGGGAAAGAAGAAGAAATCGTGAGACATGGACTAAGGTGTTCATATTCCTATTTATAGCATTCAAAGAATGGCTTGATTACACAAGAATACACACAAAGACTAAGGAACAGATTATAAGGAGATATACTCCTATGTGGTGGATGCTATTATAAATTCGAAAATGATAAATGTCTGGATATAAGTAAGAAAGAAATGTAGTAAGCAGCATGTTGATCACTGGATAAAGAAATGATAAGAATATCAAAAAGATGAGAAAAAAAATTCTCACAGAATAGTTTTGTTCCTAAACTATTCATGGACTGAAACAAGGCAGCTGCAAATGATAGACTAAGAAAATACTTAGTACAATCAGTCCATAGATCTTTATAGAGGATATTATAATTCCTTGTGTTTATGTTTATATCAAACCAACCTAAAGAGAGGTTCAATGGTTCAATGATTTCAATGATACAAGTTATCAATTGATTTTGGACAGAATATGATGGGACTAGAAACCTTAGCCATATATGAGTATATTGGCGTGTGATGACAAGGTCTATGACTTAACATGTATGTTTTCGAAAACATAGCATTGTCTACGACAAAATGAAAGAAGTCATGAGACATCATCCAGAGATAGTGACCAGAAGAATGTCTGAGTCAATAAAAATGAAAGTGTCCACGATATGGCAAAGCCATGAGACTAGAAGAACCGTGGGACATGAGACGACCTTCAAGAAAGATTTAATCGTAGGATAGAGGTATATCCAAGTACTGGTCGAGTACTATCCGAGTACTGATTGAGCATCATCCATCCGACCAGAACATGAAGACATTATCGAGTGGTCAGCATCAAAGGAGCACGTCTTGACCATGTCCAAATGAAGTTCCAGAAGGCCGAAGAAATTACAAAATATTACAAGAAGCTCATCGACCAGATAGGAATGCATCGACCAAAGATCTACAGTGATGCATTCATCAGAGGGAGTTCATGTGTTGTACTCTTTTTCCTGTCCATGATTTCCCATTGTGCCATATTGGTTTTGGGGTTTTCCAGGAGAGATTTTAATGAGGCAACATTAAGCATGCAACGAACCAATACTGGATGTGTCGATCAAGGGGCAGTGTTATGTACCAGATTGTGATCGACATAGCCGAACCGACCAGGACCGTACCAACCGCAAGAGATAATGTTATCGACTGTTGTACTTATCCACTTAGGATAAACACGACCTGATGTATATATATATATGTAAAACTCCTGGTCGAAATTAATAATAGAAGAAACACGTTTCCCACTTAGTTTCACAACATTTAAAATTTTTATTAAGGTTTTGTTAGATTATTTTGGCAACATAATTTTTATAACTAAAAAAATTATGACAGTTTTATAAAGTTATTATATGTATTGATTATATAAGATTTTAAATCTTAATAATGCCAAAATATTAATCAGAAATAAATGAAATGATTTCTAGGGAAATATCCATTTAAAATAATAATAATAGAAGTTGTGATTTATATTTTAATAGAATTGATATATAAGTAAGTCATTCACGAACTTAAAACATTTATTATATATCATCTGTGATTGATGTATCATTCCTAATATACTACCAATTTACACGTGACTTGATTAGGATGACATGAATAGAGGATATGTCGCCAATGGGGTAAACTGTTATATGAAGCATATGGCGTCACTGAAAAGGAAGCCATTAAAGAGCTCTGGAAAATTGTTACCGAGGCTGATACTGAACGAGGAGTTCCTGAACAACACCACTGTACCACGCAAGGTATGGAAGGCGCCATCGATTTGGATCGCACCGTCAATATCACTTACAATGGAAGTGATGAATACACCACTCCAAAAGAAAGATTTAAGGAGTATATCACTTCTCTGTTCATCAATCAGATCCATCTTTGAAGATTTTATGGAAATACTATATTAATGCAGTGCGAGTGAACCAGTCTAAGGGTGGCTAGTTTGAGATACCACTTCTGTAATGTTATCATCTAAGTTGTTGAAACGAGTGTTTCCTTTGTTATCTTCTATAACAGCGTGTGTTTGGTATCACCGGAGCTATTGTTTGAATGAATAACAAAGCGGTGAACCAAAGTTTCTTCTTGGTAGCAACATCTGCCAATAACATATATTATCATTTCAAAAGTGGTTTTTTTTTTTGCATGTGAGTTTTCAGGCCAAAGTTAAAACTGGGCAAATTCGTTTTTATTATGCTTTTTAGACTAGACTAGATACTGATCCATTGTAGATAGTCTAAGATGATATTACAACTATGTTAGGATCTCTGTTTATGTCCCTTTATGCCTTGCTTGGGTTTAGGACTGGGCAATTCAATCAGTTTTGGTTCAATTGATTCAGGTTTCGATCATTTGGATTCATGAATTTCAGTCTTCATTCAGATATTATAAAATTTTGGATCGGATCCCGGTTCGGATTTAGTTACATGTCCAAGCTTTAGTTGAACTCAAAATAGTTTGGTTTTGGATAATAATTGGCAAAATTATTGATTTTTATTTTGATTAAGTTCAGTTTATATCAAATGTTTTATTATCTATCTGATTTTCTCTCAAAATATATTGTTGTCCTTCAAAATAATTTTGGGAAACTTTCTATGGACTATACGAGATTCTTCCTTGAATCATACGTGACAACATCAAACGAGAATCAACCAAATTAAAATTAACAACTACGAACTCTATAAGTATAAGAAACATTATTTAATTTTTAAAATAAAACAACAATGATTTAACCTTCATAACTAAATATTCATAATTGAATTGTAAGTGTCAAAAATATAAAAATAATAATATTAACCAAATATAAAAATATATATTAAATTAAGTATTTGATCTAATTATTCATATAATAATAATTATTTTTAGATATTTAATAATATTTTATATATTTTGAATACATATTCGGGAATAAGGGTCGGGTTTGGTATAATTTTTTGGGATTTGAATTTCTTAGATTTTTCAGATATACATTTGGATTCGAATTCAATTCGGTTAAAATTTATAACCCAAAATACTATAAACAAGATCTATTTAATTTTTTTTTTTCTGAACGAATGTAAAATTTATTCAATCAAAATTATTTTACATCAAATGCTACTGTTTTTATTATATATACATCTTATTATTCATAAACTACTTTTCCTCAAAGCTACTCCTTGTTTCTGTCGAGTTTGGATCGGTTCGGATTTTAGATTCAGCTGCACTTGCAACCAAACACTCTGGAATCTTTATTGATAGTTGGGCTTCATGTTCATGGGGCATAGATCTAATTGGGCTTTCACCTTGCAGGCGAACATCCGGGAACCGGAACAAGCGGTTAGTGGGCCAATCTTCCCGCGTCTTTCTTTCACAATCTCGCCTGGCGTAGGAAGCTTTCGCTCGCTCTCTTCTCCCAGTCGCCGTCGAGATTCCTTTTTTTCTGGATCTCATCTCCGAAGATTTTAACGTTCCGTATAATTCGCTAGTTAAATTGCTCAATTTCGACTTCTTCGTTAGGTGAGTTGAGCTTCGATTTTTCATCCGAATCTATGGTTTTGGTTTTGTAAAAAAAGGTCTCTTTTAGGGTTTTGATTAATGTGCTGTAATTTGAGTGGAGATTGAAGTTGGAAGAAGCTTTGGATTGTTGTTTTTTGAGCTCTGAGGAAGTGAAAATATGAGTAGCAGCAGCAGCAGCTCCAGAGAGGGATCTCCCGATTGGCTTCGTTCTTTCCAGGTTTCCTTTTTTTGATTCAATTTGATTTCGTTAATGAATACACATTTGAAACGTGGAAGTTTTTTTTTTTTTGTGTGTGTGTGCACTGTGCAGACACCCACCACCACTTCATTGTTATCACTATCTTCGTCGTCTGAGTCTGCTCCAGATGATAGTCCTTATAAGGAATCTGAAACCATTTCGTCTCTTCCTTTGACTGATGACTCTGAAGCCACCACGGCTCTGGACTCTGAAACGAAGTTGGTGACAGATCAAGTGAGTGTTCACCAGGTGTTCTCTAGAAAGAAGAAAGCTGATGCTACTCTCAAACTTGAAGGTATTGTAGATTTGTTTTTCAGATGATGTCTGAGATTTTTTAAAGGAAAACACTATTATCAAAACTGTTGAGCTCTTAAAGGCTTTTTTTTTTTTTTTTTTGACTGGGGAACAATTTGCAGAGAAACAGAAGGAATCAAAGTCAGTGTAGAAGGCTCTACCAAGCAAGTAAGAAACATTTGTTTGAACCCCGTCTCTGTTGTACTCGTTTGTACTTTTTTTTGTTGCGTCTTCTTGCCTTAGTTGGTTAGTTAGTGTGTTTCATGTCTTTCTTGTTTGCATGAATAAATTGTAGTATCAAGTATGTTGGTTAGTTATAAACCCTCATCTAGAGAAGCTTCCCAGCTGCGTGAGCCATGTTGGATATTATTAGGTGGCAGTCTTTCGCCTGCTCTATAGCCCGTCTTAGTATTCTAGTCTTTTTTTATATGTGTGGAACTCTATGGAGTGTTTATAACTAACCAACGGTGGAGTTGACAGGTTAGTGTTTATCTTGTTTTGTTCTTTTATCAGGGAGGAGATGATTCTGTATGGCTTGTCTCATCTGATTCTGAACCACCCTCCAGTGATCCGATAAGGGAGCAAGTAATTATCTCAACTGAAGAGGATGAGAAGGATGAGGATCTTGTTATTCTAGAACAAGAGGAAGAACCTGCGGTTAAGAAGGCTCCAGAAAAAATCTCCTAAGAAAAAGCCAAATAGTGGCCGCCAGATACTCAAGCAAGAAAAACATTGCACAAGAAATAAGTGAAGGTATGAATAAATCGTACCAAAGGTTTGTGAATTTAATATTCTTCGGACGTGATGTAACGGTTCCTCTACTATTCAGATAAAGATACAGATTCCATAGTAGCCGAGGAAGTGACAACGGATAAGAACACCAAGCCTTCTTCTTCTGTAAGTACCTTGTGGTAGTAGGATCAGTATTATTGTTTCTTCTCTGGTTTTTTTCCTTATGACCAGATTTACAAATTCCAGGGCTCAAGTTCAAGATTGCCTTTGGTACTTTCTGAGAAGGTGAATCGTACAAAGGTAATCCCATTGTCAAACAATGAAATTCCTCCCATTTAGAGTTTTCTTGTAGACAGAGCGCAGTTGTTAACAAAAGCGGTGAACTATATCACAGGTACTCGTTGAGTGTGAAGGGGACTCAATAGATCTGAGCGGAGACATGGGGGCTGTTGGACGCGTCGTTGTTTTCAGACACAACCGAGGACATGTTCTTCGACTTGAAAGGCATGTCTCCTCCCCCTCCCTCAATATCGCTGGCTTCACTCTTTATGCTTCTCGTTTTCATTTTTTCCTATTGAACTTCAAAATGGGTAGTTAGCTATGCCTGTTGAGCCAAACAGAACAGAACTGATTATGTAGCATGTAACAGAACCAGTTTATCATTTCATGTTTCAGGAACCATATATAAATCAACAATTGTCCCATCCAGAACATTTTGCGTAGTACGTTTTTTTTTCTGACTTTATACCTATTTCAAATTTTAAGGTAACTTGTATTATACAAGTACTCACACCAGAGATCTTGCAATTTCAGGTTAACGTAGGTCAGTCAGAGGCAAAGGTTGGTAATAGCCTCTCCTAAGCTGTATATATATTACTCCTGCTCATGAATCTTGACTTGAAACATATGGAAAACTAAAACATAGAATGGAGTAATAAACTTTATTGGATTATATGTTTCCCTTGTCAGATTGAAGCTATTATGAATGACTTCGTACAGCTAACACGAGTATCTAACGTTTATGAAGCAGAAACGATGGTGGAAGGTAAGCTCATTTTCTATACTTTTTTTCTAGAGTGGAATTGATATTATTGTCTTCTTATAGCAGTACTGTGGATTTTGGTAAACTGGTTTTTTTACCAATTTAGGAACTCTGGAGGGATTTTTATTCGATTCAGATGATGAAGGTAACAAGAACGCAAAGACTGCTTCAAAGCCTGCAGATGATCAAAGGGGAGACACAGCAGAGATAACCAAAGGAAGTGGAAAAGCTAAAGAAAAAAGCGAGAATGTACGTTTGGCAAAACTCAAAAATTCTCATAATGATATGCATCTGTTACACAGTAAATGATGATATTTGTGGGAATACTTTTGCAGGTGGTTGTAGGGAAAAAAGAGAGGAAGACCAACTAAAGAGAAGCAGCAGCAGCAGCAACCAGCAAAGAAAGCTAGAAGTTGTGCTTCTAAGAAAAAAAAACCCAAGAGATGAGTTCATGATTGCGATTTGTGAACCAGAGTAGTAGTTTTTTTTTTTCACATACAGAGTTGCGAGTCTCTAGTTCCAGACAATTCGAAGTAATGTATATAAGGCCTTTGATGAAGAATAGATTTCAGAATCTCTAGAGAATAATGATGACTCATCTTGTGCATGATTGCCTTTAAAGCAATTATGCTGAGGCCAAGAAGCACAAGAAGAAAGTAGTAGTAGTAGTAGGAGCGAAGTTCCTTACTCTGTTTCACCTAATTGCAAAAGCAGTAGAATTATAACAATACTAACTTTACTAAAGTACCCCCCGTCACCTCGGGAAACTTAATTATTTTACATATCTGCTTCAGGGGTAAAACCGTCAATTAAATAAATTTCTCCTTTAGCGTAAGGAAGTGGTCAAGTGGGGGGGTTCTAGGAAAGTGGTGCTCTCTCTCTCTCTCTCTCTCCTCTCTCACCAAAAGCGTGTCACCTCTTCTTCTTCTGCTTCATCACTTTACCAAAATCGCATCGATTCTTAGGGTTTCTCGAATCTGTCTTTTGAATCGTATCTCCGATCCTGATTTTTTGGATACTACTAACGAGCTCGAATCCTCATATACTAAAAGGACTATGGAAGTGTTATCACTGGAGTCACTACCGGTGGGATTCAGTTCAGTCCGACGGACGAGGAGTTAGTCCGTTACTATCTCCGTCAAAAGATCAACGGCCGTGACGACGAAGTCAGAGTCATCCGTGAAGTCGATATCTGCAAGTACGAGCCATGGGATCTACCTGGTACCAACTCCACTTCTCCCATCTCTTCTATCGATCTGTGATTACTTTGAGCTCTCTGATTCACCATCTATGTTCTTAGTATGTATAATCAAAGATGATTTGGAACAATATTATCAGTTTTTCCGTATCTTAGATTGTGGAATCGTTCAATTTTAGTATGTATTAGCTTATCACTGAGTAGTTTTTGATGATGATGATGATGTGTTGATGTTGATAAGTTATGGTGATGATGAAGTGGTTGATGTTGATAACTTAAGAGTATGATTATGATGATGATGATGTTGATAGCTTAAAGAGCATGGTGATGATGAAGTGTTTGATGTTGATAACTTAAAAGAGTATTGTGATGCTAACTTAACAGTATGATGATGATGAAGTGTTTGATGTTGATAATGTTGATAACTTAAAAGAGTGTGGTGATGATGTTGTGATATGCAGATCTTTGTGGTGAGGACAACGGACTCGGAGTGGCTCTTCTTCTGTCCGTTGGACAGGAAGTATCCAAGTGGAAGTAGGATGAATCGCGCCACTGTTGCTGGATACTGGAAGGCCACTGGGAAAGACCGCAAGGTCAAGTCAGGGAGCGTTAAGATCATAGTGTTTTAAGAGGACTCTAGTCTTCTACACCGGACGTGCTCCTAAAGGGACACGAACTTGTTGGATTATGCATGAGTATCGCGCCACCGAGAAGGATCTCGATGGAACCAAGCCTGGCCAGGTAAACCAGTTTTGGAGATTACCATTTTACTTTCGAGTGTCTGATGGATTGTATTTTTGGTTGCAGAGCCGTTTGTCGTATGCAAGTTGTTTAAGAAGGAAGATGTTGTGAGTGAAGCATCACCGGAATGTGGAGTTGTCGAACAGCTGTCTCGTCTCCAACTGTTGTGGACGAGATGAGGTCTGAGGTTGAGCTGTCTGAAGTGTCTCTGGCTTTCCTACAAAAGAAGAACCAAAGCATTCTGATGTTGCGGAATCTTCTCTTGTAGTCTCGGGAGAGTGTCAAAGTGATATATCTGCCCCTGAGGTTACAACAACTGAGGTAAGGATGAATAAGTAAAGTCTTTCATTACATGCTTTGTAAAGTTACTACTTTGTTTTTTGATCGGCAGCTTGACCATATCGATTGGAAGCTCGTATCTGGAGTTCGAGTCCCTGGATCAAGCCATGTTCTCTCCCTTGCACTCTCAGGTGCAATCCGAGCTCGGATCCGCTTTCGGGTGGTTTTGGTTATGGATCAAAACGAACCGTTCAGAAACCAGAATGGCGCTCACATTCAGACACAGTACGGTTCAAACGACCCCGACCAATATATGTTCGACCTTTGGATTCGACTTTCCAGATTCCTTATGAGTTACCAGAGATGAAGAATCTAGCGCAACCGATGGCAGAACAGATTATATATGAGCCACAGAGTCTTGTCAACACGAGTAACAAGATCAATAACGATGCATCTGAAACAGGAATCAAGATAAGGACAAGAAGGGCACAAGCCCCACCTTGTGCTGAACAGTTTGTAATGCAGGGCAGTGCCTCAAGAAGGCTGCGTCTTCAGGTTAACCATAAAGTTCCAAACCAGAAGCTGATAGTCCTCAGCTCCAATGTATCAAGAAAGAGGTGAAAGAGGTTTAAATAAGAACCACTTTCAAATGCCTTTCTGTTTCTAACCTTAGATAAAATGCGTACAGGTCAAGGACACAACATGTGGAAGTTTCATGAGATCAAAGAGCAGGACTGAGCTCATATTCAAGAATGTCGCAGCTTTGGGAAGTTCATACAGAGGGATACTCAAAGCTGGAGTTGTGGCGGTTGTGTTTGCCATGTCGGTTTGCAGTCTAACCGGTAAATTTCGTTGAAGCTTTATGCTTGTTGGTCAATAGCAATCAATCAAAGAAGGAGTGGTTGAGAGCGCTTGTTTGTGTGTATGAAATAGGGGATTAGCTCTGGGTTTACGCTTAAACATGGTCGGTTTAGTAGGGTAGTAGTTACATTGTACTAGTTATAGTTCTGTTTGTATGTTTTAGATGTAAGAGAGAATCTTAAAGCTCGTAGAGTTTTATCCCCCTGACTATATAGGTCATGAGATGTCTCCATCAATACCAAATAGTCATCATGTTGTAAGAACTTGTATTTTCTATTTCTCTTTGAACGCATGTTGAATTTTAAAAGATTTACGTTGCATGTTTGAATCATATATTTTATCGATATGGTATAACATACTGTATGTACATGATTATTTAGTATATGGATTGTTCACATCCCTAATTTACTACAGTACTAACTTCCTTAGTGACGTGAAATGAATCCGAGTAACAATCTGCAATTGGTCTACAAAAGCTGCGTAAACATGCCAAACAGTTATGTATTCATTTGTTCACCTTTTTAGTCGAAAGCATGCAACGTGGTTTCCACTCTGATACTTTCCAACATGCAAAAAGTTCTTACAAATTTTTCATTCCACGAATATTATTTTATCATTTCTTTTTCAAAAATTTTTTGTCCACCGCATGCTGCATCATTCCAAAAAATTGTTTTTCTAATTTTCCTATTATTTATTGTAAAATATGGAACACATTGTTTTAATAATTAATAATCGCTTTACTACTGGTTAGATTGTTAATGGTATTGAGAATACAATTGACCTAACTTGTGGGTAAAGGATTTTGATGCTTCTTCTAAAAGGAGTATTTCAGAACTAAAATTAACTTTAATGAACAATATTAAGTATATACTGAATTTTTAATGTCACTATTCGTTCATACACATACGTAGATCAAGACCACCCACACTCTATGTCTATTGAACGTACCCACACTCTCTCTGTTCTCTTGTGTATAAGCCAACCAGATTTTTTACTGCTGTTTCTGGTGTTTAGAATTAGTGATTAAAGCTTAGAACAAACGTTTTTTGTCTACTTTGTTTGGATGTTTTTCCGGATAAAACGGCTTCCTACTTTTCAAGTTAGTATCTAAACAAAATGATTGTGTAAGATGTGTAACATGATTAGTCAAAAAAAAAAAGAAAAGATGTGTTACAGGTTCGAACTTCAAACACACCTGCTTTTTTTATGTTTTTTCCTTTTCTTTTGTAAATTAACCAAATCATTCTCGGCCCAAACACTTATTAATGTTAAATGGAAAATAGCCACTTTTGTGAATGTCAAAGACGATATTACAGCTGACCAGTCTATTGCCTTATGAGAATTCATGTCTGACTGCATTACCCTGAGTCGCCCTATGAGATCCATTCATGACGGTACTTCTTTCGCCATGCCTGAAGATCCCTTGTAAGACTTTTTCCAATATTCTGCATAATTCGCCTTTTTCGGGAATGAAACCAGACCTCCTAGTTTAGGAATTCGTCGCCTGGGATTCGAACCCCAGACCTGGGTGTAGAAGCCTTTAAACCTTAACCACTAGGCCACGGTATTTCCCACAAAAAAAAAAAAATCTGATTGTTTTTGAGAATTTATTTTGGAAAATACTGATAAGATTTCCATTTAATAAAACGAATAAAAAATAAATTTACCTTATGGAAAAAAGGAAATATGCATCTAATGTAATACTTGATAAAA
>NW_026616453.1:0-10000 GCF_000801105.2 Raphanus sativus | reverse complement strand
TATTTTCGTTTTTGAAATTGTTTTTCTCACTCTCATGTTTCTCGTTGACACATCAGTCACACTCGCAAACTTTTGATCCCCTGGCTTCTTCTATACACCACAATTTAGGTTCAAGTGTCTAGTTTCACTTACTTTGTTGTTTTTCGGTTTTTTCTCCATAAAACAAGTTTTACAAGCCAGTGGTTATTTAATCTCTGTTAAAGGCCCTTCGACAACTAAACGAAATCTGAATTGGCAATGAGTTTGTCCTTCAAGCTAATCAGCTTTCTATAGAGAACATATTCACTCGTTTTTGTGGAAACATCTTCAGTGAAAGATTTGCGTGCATTCCAAAACGATGACCTTTTTACCTCAGGGAAAACTCAATTCTCGACCATTTATTTAGGCCCTCTTGATTTACATATTTGAAAATTGGCAGGAGTGGATCCTCTTCATGAGTTAGAGTCTTTAGCTAATATAAAGTGAGTGAGGAGAAAAGGATGTGCATTTACTCTACTATCTCTCCCTTACACAACACTCTATATCCATCTTCAATCTTTTTTTTTTTTGCTAAATTGTAAATATCATAGATGATTAGAAGTTTTTACAAAAACAAGAACCTACAAGCTGAACCATCTTGGCAAAAAAGAATAAAAAACAAGATGGGTCACATTTTAAACCTTGAAACTTTAAAGAGAAAAGTTTATCTCAACCACATGACCATGAGAGAAGCATATCCTTTCCTATGGCGCCTTGCTGAAATAATATTTCTGAGCTCCCTGTCAATGTTTCGGAAAACAGTAGCAGGCGGTAGTGAGATCTGATTGTGAATCAAGTTGTTCCTCTGCTTCCACAAATGGTACACCACTAATTGCGTCGCTAGCTTCCTTAGCAGCCGAACCTTAGAGGAAGTTGCAGCTCTGATCCAAGATAACAGTTCTGCCCAGTTGGTGAAGGGCGCAACAGGGTGGTTGCATCTGCTGAAGACCTCTCGCCAGATAGCTTGGTTGTAAGTACAGGAGAGGAGGAGATGGTCCCTTGTTTCAAAGTAGTTGGAACAGAGCGGACAGTTAGCGGAGATAGGTAATCCCCACGCCACCAGTCTAGAACGTGTCGGCAAGCGATCATAGTTGGCTACCCACATGTTGAAACTGAGCTTCGGGATAGCTCCTTTGAACCAAACAACATCCACCCAGCTCTTGACTTCTTGCTTTGGCCTAAGCCTCTCCCACGTTGTGGACGACCTGAAAGAGAGAAAATTGGAATCACCAGCAACCCATATATATCCATCTTCAATCTTCCAACGTAAAATGCATTTTCTAAATCACAACACCAAAACTGCTCGTGTTGTTGCACATATTCTTGATATTTTCAGAGAAAAAGGAAGCTTCGCTTAATTGGCATTAGTTCACAAACGTTACAAACTCACATTTACACAAGAAATAAATTAAAAACCCTTGGTTGGTTTAGGCACATATGAGATCTGGAGACTAAAGCTTCATGGGATATTTTCTTTCTCCCTTTTTTGTATATGAGTTTACTCAAATGATAAAAAAAGTTACAGATACAACAAATACAATAACTTGTATCAAAAGTATAAATCAGCATAACCTAACCATATGACTTTATCTTGGTATTGTACATCTTCATAAATTAAGGTCAAGTCGATATGGTTTTAATTGCAACTGAACGTCATAAACATGCTTACTTTTTAGTGGATATCAGCTTAACTCAAAAAAATCTGAAGAAGATATGTTGTCCTTCGGACCCATCCACTTATTAACTATATATGCATGGTCTGGAAAAACATTTGAAAGGTTGGTATTGAGAGAAATACCAACATCGTATGAAATACCACATCGTCACACACTATATTTATGTATTGAGAGAAATATTTCTTCTCTAAGTTTGAATTTTTGTTTTCATGGCTCCGCGTAGAGAGACGTGTTCATGAACTCCAGTGGCTCCCGAACCCTTTTAACTCACTTTAAAATATGGTCTTTAATTACACTAAATTTATGTCTTTTAACTCAATTTAATATTTAGGCATTTAATTAAACAAGACAAATGAACATTGAGTATTTTCTCACTATAACATATGGTTCTTAATTATACGGGTTTCATTGGGCAATTCTAGTGACCTGCTAATCCTAACGACTTCTATAGTTCTATTAACTAAATATATACTATTGAACTTAAGCATTGAACAAAAAAAACTAAAATTATCTACTTTCATAACCTTAAGTTTTAACTCAATAAAATATTTAGGCACGGCCTTTAATTAAAAAAGACTTCTATTAACTAAACAAGAAAATTGAGTATTTTCTCATTATAACATATGGTTCTTAATTATACAGGTTCATTGGGAAATTCTAGTGACCTGCTAATCCTAATGACTTCTATTAACTAAATGTATATTATTTAACTTAAGCATTGAACAAAAAAAAAATTAAAATTATCTACTTTCATAACCTTATGTACCAGCTTTTAATATGCTTTTTCAATGTGGTTTCATGCATGCATAAGAGAATAAATCTTTTTTGATTGTACGTACATTGATTGTCGTAAATATGTCAAACCCCAAGGATCGTCGTCGGCCTTCGATTCACATGACGAAATACCATTATTGCAAACTTCGGGATGTTGATATAGATTTTTAGCAAAAAAAAGGATGTTGATATAGATGATTATCACTAAAAAGTATATTTATCAAGAAGAATTGGATCTGCAGATAAGGTGGACCAATTAAGTTCGGATTTTGGCCCATTTATCATTTTGAAAATATGTACACCAATTAACTGAGAAACTTGTCCGTAAAGAAAAAACATCGTTGATTCACAACATAAAAGCTGCGGTTATCATTACAACTCAACCGCGAATTTATTAGGTCTCTTGAGGTAAAAGGCAATTCCGTCGGCTGTATCATGCCTCTTCCAGAGCCTTTTTGATGTCTTTCTGCTTATTACACGCAAAACATGAAACCAACATCACAATTAGTAGTAAATATATAATACGACTTGAATACGTAAAGAAAGAATGCATACCTCGATTGATAGCGGTGTAGCCATCGTACCGTAACGATCAATCACTATGCCATCTTTGCTGACTAAGAATTTGGTGAAGTTCCACTTAATTCTAGAACCCAGAAAAGTGGGTTTGCTTGCCTTAAGGAACTTGTAGAGTGGTGCTGCATTTTGACCGTTTACACGTACCTAATCCCACATCAACACACACTTGGTCATATATATATAACCCACTATCAATCAAGCAACATGGTAACTGTTGAAGCACATAGTGATTTTGGGTTACACTTGATCTAAACATACCAAAATCAAGTCGTCGTAGCTACCTAACATAACTAAAAGATGAATAAAACGTGAGGAGGAGCCCCTATATGATTAAGTAACCACCGGAAACAAAAATAAATAAAGAAAGAGGATATTTTATAGACATACCTACCTTTTGGAAAACCGGGTATTCGGCCTGAAACCGCGCACAAGCAAACTCATGAGCCTCTTGACTCGTGCCGGGCTCTTGGTAAAGAAACTGGTTGCAAGGGAACGCCAAGATCTCAAACCCTGATATACATAATATTATACATACAAAAAGAGCGAACATGGCATGCAACTGCATGCATAACAAAAACCCTAACTTAAGTTAATAATAATAAAAAAAGACCTTGGTCCTTGTATTTCCGGTAAAGTTCGGTGAGCTGGGTATAATTGGATTCGGTGAAACTGCTGTTAGCACAATCCAAAGAATTAACCTATCAATCACTAATAATTTAAAGATAGAAAACGCAATGGCAGACAAAAAAATGAGACGAACCATTTGGAAGCAACATTGACGAGGAGGAGGACTTTCCCTTGGTATATGCTCAAATTCACGTCCTTGCCGGAGCTATCCTGTCGAAACAATAATTAATCAAAATAATCAGAGATACGATTCAAGCGAATGACAAAAGGTTACCTTGACGGTGAATTGATGGACGGATCTCTCGGGAACCGAAACAGAAGCACCCATCTCTCTCTCTCTCTTTCCAGAATGAAAAACAAAGGGAGCAACCTTTTATTTATGGCCTTTTTTTTCCGAGCGGGACTCCGCTTTTTCCTCTTTGTGGCACTTCATTACATGAAGTTTTGCCTTCCATTAGAAACAATCCAAGATAATTCAAACTTGTTATACTATATTCTCATTAATCATTATTATATTATTATTATTATTCATGTACGAGGATGTCTATTCATTCAATTCCACCTCAAAAATAGCATCAGAAACTATTACAAGAGAAAGAGAAGGGAGTGAAGAATATACATCATATACTCCAAGCTGAAAATCCACATAACCAAATAATGTTGACAAAAAATAAAATAAAGAAGAGCATAGAGATTCTAAAATATTCTCAATCTCTACACCTGATGTCTCTCTCTTTCTCTCTTACCATCTTATAACCCTCTCTGCTTTTTTTGTTGAGGTTCTGGTTCCAAGCCGGTCCAAACTTTGAAAAATTTCTTAAAGGCCCTAAGCTAATGCAGAAAATATCTAAGTAAGAAAAAGTTGTAATGTAAAATTTTGAAATATGGCCCATATGCCCTAATCAGCCGCTTATGTTGCCTATCCTATGGGCCGGGCCACAGTCACTTCGTCAACAACCCCTCTACTTCCACTACTAGCCTATCTCTTTTCTAAATTAGAGCCACATTACCTCGGGGTTTTTCCTTCTAGCTTTCACACCACCCTTTACTACTTTCCGTCTCTCTCAAGTTTCTTAAGTCATGACCTCTTTGACACATGCCTGGATCCGTAAATCAAAAAATTGTTTTTGGGTTTATCGCCAGTGATTCTTTACTCCATTATTAAATGATCTCCTATGGAAGGTTGTTCATTCCAAGCAAGAGTGGATTTCCAGATAAACAGAGAAGTACTTGAAAAGGTCATGGAGCATAAACATGCTAAACACCCTTACCTCTCATACCAACTGGAACCGATCCTTCCAAAAAACTCATTATTTCAGTCTTTAGGCCTAATAAACAATGGGTCAACACATGGCCCATTTGGAAAACGTGACAATGTTTATTTCATAATAATTAGGCCCAAAAGTAATGGGTAATCAGCATAGCATGGTCACAATTATGTCGGAAGTGTTTAGGCTCTATATTTATAAACCATTTACTATGATACTAGATTTTGACCCGCGCTTTTGAAGCGCGGGATATTTTACGATGAAAAATTTCACTAATAATTTAACAAATATTTTGGTAATTTTTAAAGAGTGTGTATTTAAAATATTTTTGCATTTAAATCAGTATTTTTAAATTCAACCCGATTGTGATTATACCGGTTAATCCAAAGATCTGACAATTCAATTTATGTTTCTAAAATATTCATATTAAAAATCACTAAAACCCGAAACTAACCGATTGAACTGATGGATAACCGATATATAATCTAATTGGATTTAAATTGTAATAGTTTCATAATTTGTAATCTTATAATCGAAATTTTAAAGTTCACTATTTTGAATTTTATGAAATTATGATGTTTCTACAAAAAAATTAAAGAGAAAATGATAGATATAAAATAATTAAGATTAATTATTGTATTATTTGGAAATATTGATAGTAGTATAAAAAATATATTGTTTGGAAACATTGATAGTAGTATAAAAAATAAGTATATTGTTTGGAAACGTTGATAGTAGTATAAAGAAATAAGTATATTGTTTGGGAACATGGATAGTAGTATAAAGAAAGGAACATTAGTGATTTAATATATGTTTAACTATAAAGTATAAATGTGTATTTAATTTAAAAACTTACAAAATAAATGTTAGGTCCAACAGAATGTTTCTGTTTTAATAAGATAGATTTTGCATTGTCGGTTTTTTTTATGAATGCTTCCTTTACATAGGGCTCGGCTCTGGATTTATTTTTCTTCCTAGGTTATGTATTTCACAGTGTATTCCCTCGTCGTGTATGATATAAAATGGGAAATTGCAGGCCATGATCATAGCAAAACAACAAAAAAATTCTATACCCATAAGAACTTTTGGCTATGATATTCTTTGTATAATATGTATAAAGATAAAAAATACCCTTTATTCTACTATTTCATTTTCACTCTCACTTCTATCGTTCATCTTTTCTTTTGAAATTATTTTTTTTCCAGAATTTATGTTTGATCTTTATTCTCTTTCTTTTGTCTCATGATCATTTATAAGCTTTACAAATTTTTTGGAAAGTGATAATTCGCATGTTGTGTAATTATCTGATCCAACAACTATGTTTGATCACGTTTCTTCATATATTTGTTTGGGTTTACAATTTTGATACTTCGATATATGTGAATTAAAAACAGAGGATGCGTAAGAATTAATAGAGAAGATAAACAGTAAATGTTGTGTTGTACTATTCCATTTGATAAATATAGAATAGTACAACACAATGTACTATTACATCATCTCCACTCCTCCTCCTCCTCCTCCTCATCATCTTCCTCTTCCTCTTTTTCCTCTTCCTCTTACATCATCTCCACTACTCCTCCTCCACGTGCACGCAACTCTCACAGAAGCTTTCCTTCGTGTTACATTTATGTTGACATTCTCAAGCTGTTATGTTAACTTTGACCCTCCCAATTGGTTAGATAATGTGGTTGTGTCGAGTATTCCATATTCAACCTATCATATTAACTTTGATCCTCCCAATCGGTTAAATTGCTCTAATTTTCTTCATAATCCCTATCCCCATATCATACGTCATATGTTCTATACTATTTTAAATTACAGTATAGTGTGATAAATTTATTTTTCTCTTCTTTTGTAATTTATATCTTCTTCTCTACCTCTTAATTCTTCTTACTCACTACTTGATCAGTTACACTGTTTTGTTTTCTAACATTGTTGCCACTCATCATCTCTCTCTAAAGAAATTTTAAAAAATTTCATATATACAAATTTTGTGGGTGTGTCGAGTATTTCATACCACAATATGTATAGCATAGTCACGTAATGAATAAAAGTTTAGGTTTAGGGTTTAGGGTTTAGGATTAGGGTTTGGGTTTAGGGTATACGGTTTAGGTTTAGGGTATATGGTTTGGGTTTGGGTTTAAGGTTTATAGTTTAGGGTTTAGGTTTAGGGTATATGATTTGGGTTTAGAATTTTTAGATTTGGGTTTAGGGTATATGAATTTGTGTTTGTTTATTTGTCTTTGCCTATACTATATGGTTTGAGTTTAGGGTTTAGGGTTTCTCTCTCTCTCTCTCTCTCTCAATTTATCATACTATACTGTATTTTAAATTACAGTATAGTATGATACGTTTCTTTTTCTCTTCTTTTGCACTTTGTATCTCCTTCTCTGCCTTCTGATTCTTCTTACTCACTACTTGATCAGTTATATTGTTTTGTTTTCCAACACCGTCGCCACTCGTCAGCTCTCTCTCTAAAGAAATTTTAGAGAATTTCATATATACAAAGTTTGTGGGTATGTCGAGTTTTCCATACCATAATATGTATAACATAGTCATGTAATGGATAATGGTTTAAGTTTAGGGTTTAGGGTTTAGGATTAGGGTTAGGGTTTAGGGTTTGAGTTTAGTGTATATGGTCTGGGTATATGGTTTGGGTTTAGGGTTTTGGTTTGGGTTTAGGGTTCAGAATTTGGGTTTAGGGTTTATAGTTTAATGTTTGGGTTTAGGGTATATGGTTTGGGTTTAGGGTTTAGGTTTGGGTTTAAGGTTTAGGATTTGGGTTTAGGGTTTAGATTATATGGTTTGGGTTTAGGGTTTAGGTTTAGGTTTAATATTTAGGATTTTGGTTTAGAGTTTAGGGTTTATGTTCGGAATAATCTATTCTACATCTATGTTATATATAGAATAGTATATAGTTCGAGCGTTTGATAATACACAGACAAACACTTTTCCATGTATTGATATATTCTTAATTGTCACAATCTTTAGACTATACTATATGTTATACTAGTGGTTGTCCGGCGCTACGCGCCGGGTTCAGACATAAAAGTTGTTTAATAAGCCGTAAATGTTATGGTTGTTTAAATTTGTAATTCGTGCTAAGCTGATGTATATCGGAAGGGTATGGTGTTTTGAAAAATTCAGAATTCTTAGCTGATGATTTGTGTTAACCTGGCTGTTAAAATGTTATTGAGAGGGCATGGTGGGTTGTAAAAATACTTGTTGAAGGTTGTTTTACAAAGTATATATTTTTCATTTGCACGTATGTATTTTTTTTTGGTTATTGCCATTGTTAAAATGATAAAGTGTTAGAAATAAATATATAAATGTGGAGAAATCAGTTAGAATATTTTGGAAATAAATTGAAAGTAAAGAATATGACAGAAGTGATATTGGAAATTAGAACCAAATAAACTCTTATATTATTATTTTTAGTTGAAGCAAGTATCATAGATAACTTTCTCTACAAACCGGACAATTTATTTTTGTACGAAGCTACTGATCAATGCAATCGAAATGGTAATTATGGCCGCAACTAAGAAAGCAAAGGTTGTTTCCATCATTGTAATCTCCGAAGCATACAATGCATATATCATCTTTCTCTTCCGTAGTTAGAGGCCTATTAGTACTCTCTAGGTCGGTGATGGTTAAATTGACGTCAAGTGTTGATGATGTGTTTTGGTTAAAGTCTTTGATAGTTAGAGTAATTTGTAGATCATCAGCTAAGATATTGTTGGTTTTAAATATCATTTATTCATGGGAATTAGTTGTCTGTGTTGAATTGACTTTTTAAAGGTGTTACAGTTTAGTTTTTAGGATGATTTTTTCATAACATGTTTATAGTAATAGTGGTTACGTTGCGTTTAGCTTTAGATTTATTATAATTTGTGCTCATTTCTGACCAGAATGTAATATGTGTAACTGAATGAAGCATTGAAATATTATGAACCTTAGCCTAATACATCTTGGTAGAGAGAGCAACAATTGGTGTTTGAAATATTTTAGTTTTCTGCGAAATTTTGATTTTATATGTCTTACGATTCTTTGAAAATTTATATAAAATTTGTAATGTTCCAGATTTGTATTGTTTTTAGATTTTAAATATTTATTGTAGACACTAATATATTGTGAGTAAATAAATCAAAGGTTTAAATTGTGAAGTAGTCTTTGGTTTAGCTAATCAAGACATTTCTATTATCTATAGTAAGTTTCTGTAGGGATTGTTGTATTAAAACCAATAGAGTTATCGCTAACCGTTGCATGAATTTTATCTGAGGAAATTTAAGACAGAAGATATGAATTGTTAGAATATAATTGATAATTTTTAAAGGGAGTTGTTAGAATATAATTGATAATTTTTTTGTGAGCTTAACTTGGTTGTTGAGAATATTCTTGTTGGTAAAATTATAATTTATACAAAATATAAAAATAATTTCCAGGAGAGTAAATAGATTGTTGGAAGAAAAAAAATACAGAGTTTGAGTGTCCACATGTAGTGTAGAAAAAGTGGTTTCTCTCTCATAAAGCTCCATCTTCTCTCTTCGACAAAAAACTTTAAAGTTTTCAGATTTACAGCTCCGGCGGCTTCCATAGCGTCGGAGCTGTGCTTTCATGTTTATTAATCTTCTCGGTGCGTTTTTTAAGATCTGTCTTGCTAGTCTCTTTTCGTTTTTTTTCTTTCTCAGAGGGAGCTGTTTGCTTGTGTTTTAGGGGTAGTTCTTTAGATTTGAGGAGAGCCTTCGTTAGTCTCTAGGATGCGGTGTGGTTTGATTTCTTCGTCCCTGTTGTGGCTTTCCCAATTAATTTGACCAGATCTGTATTTTTTTCTGGTGTACGGTGGCGAGTTGAAGCCGTCTCTGATGTGGGTTGCTAATTCTTCCATCAGATTTGGTCAAATTGTTTGTCGGTTGAGTCGTTTGTGGTCGAAGTTGTGGTCTATAGTACTCTCTGCTTTCTTAGGTTCTGGTTATTCGAAGGAGCTCCTCCTGTTGTGGTTTCTGATTGTGTGTCCCTATGGGTGGGGCTGTTCAGGCTCCGGGAAGAGATGGTTAACAT
>NW_026616452.1:0-25006 GCF_000801105.2 Raphanus sativus | reverse complement strand
AAACCAGGATGAACCACGATCTAAGAAGCTTTATTTGGAACCACTAATCAGTAGAGAATAACCAGGAAGTTGAATAAATCTCATAGGAGTTGTGAGTAAGAAGATATCCCACTTTCTGTCCAGATGATTCCAGATTAGCCTGTTTGGACATATGCCATTATCTTCATGATTCAAAGAGATTAAGAAGATTGAAAGAGATTAAGAGACTGAAATGTCAAGAAATGATTCTTAGATTTAATAGTGAATAGTAACCAAGACTAGAGAGAGAGAGACATAACTTGCTTAGATTAATAATAAGAGTGAGATTACAAATATATAGGGAGAGACTAACAAGGGTTTCGACAAGTAAAGAGAGTCTAAGCACTATTCTAAGCATGTAGAGTCAAGGGGAGAGTAGGCGCCTCATTTTGAATACATGGACCATATGCTTCACATGCTTGATGCCTTTAGCATCTTGACTAGATCCTCTTTGCCTTTCCAGCCTTTGACAGTCTGTCAAGGCGCGCCAATACCTTAGCCATAACGGTCACTAGCTTCTTCCCTTAACCTTCTCTTTGGTTAAGTGTATCCGAGATCATCCCAACTCTTCTCTTCTCCATTTACCCATTTACCTCAGTAACTTCTCTTTTACCACAGTAACATAAAGTTACTGTAATAGTACTTTCCCAAATAGTAACTTGATCTCTTTCTCCTCTTCTCCTTTACATGTTAACCTCTTCTCTCTCTCATGAATCTCATCACCTCATCTCAACACTCCCCCTTAAGCTTGACCATATGGAACAAGTCAAGCTTGGAAAGCCATGAGATCTTCCTCATTAAAAACCTCACCAAGGAAAACCCATTGGGACAAAACCTTGATGAGGGAAAAAGAGTGAAGACCTCATAGCTAAGGGGATCAGCTTCTCTTACTCAAATCAATGAGGCCCAACCTGATATGAATGGACTCCATTGTCTTCTGCCTCGCAGCCTTAGTGAATACATCAGCCAACTGATCTTCACTTCTAGTGTAACATGGTAAGATTACCCCAAGAACAATCATCTGCCTGACCTTGTGGCAATCCACCTCTATGTGCTTGGTCCTCTCATGGAACACTGAGTTGGATGCAATGTGAATAGCTGCTTGGTTGTCACAGTGCATAGTCATTGGTGTAGCTTGATCGATCTCTAAGTGCTTTAGAATCCCCTTGATCCACACAAGCTCATTGGTTAGCTTCAGCGTGGCTCTGTACTCGGCTTCAGCACTAGAACATGAGACCACCTTATGTTTCTTACTCTTCCAAGTAACCAAGTTCCCACCAATGAAAGTGCAATATCCAGTGGTTGATCTTCTATCAGCTCTATCTCTGGCCAATCAGCATCACAATAGCCCACCACTTCTGTACTCTTGTTGCAACCCATCCATACACCAAGACCTTGAGTTCCATTCAGGTACATCAGCAGCCTCTCCACCATTCTCCAATGGTGTTCCTTTGGAGCTTTCATATGCTGGCTTACCTGATTCACAGCAAAACATATATCAGGCCGAGTGATGGTTAAATAGATTAACTTACCAACAAGCTTTCTATAAAGCTTTGGATCATGGAAGAGCTTGCTATCTTCAATCTCCCCCTCACGTGGGACCTTGTACCCATCCTCCATGGGCATCTTAGCCACCTTGCCTCCATATGCACCTGCATCTTTCAAGAGATCAAGTGTATATTTCCTTTGAGAGATAAACAATCCTTCCTTGGCTCTACATAGCTCAATGCCAAGAAAGTATTTCATCTCTCCTAAGTCTTTAATATCAAACACTGATTTAAGAAACTCCTTAGTTGCCTTGATACCTGTTTTATCAGAACCAGTGATGATAATATCATCAACATATACAAGGATTACAATGATACCTGAGGGGGTAACCAAGGTAAAGAGAGTATGATCAAGTTCTGATTTTCTGAAGCCTCTACCATTCAAGGTTGTGCTCAGCTTGTGGTACCACGCTCTAGGAGATTGCTTAAGACCATAGATTGCTTTCTTTAACCTCAAAACATTTCCCTTCTTTACTAGATGCTCAAGACCAGGTGGTGGCAACATGTACACTTCATCTTCCAGCTCTCCTTGTAGAAAGGCATTCTTGACATCCATTTGCCAAAGATCCCACTCAAGGTTTACTGCCAATGATAAGACAACTCGGATTGTATGGAGCTTAGCCACTGGTGCAAATGTATCAATGTAGTCTTCTCCATATGTTTGAGTGAACCCTCTTGCCACCAATCTTGTCTTGCGCCTATCTATCTTTCCATTTGGAAGATACTTGATTGTAAAGATCCATCTACTAGAAACAGCCCTCTTTCCTTTTGGCAAAGCACTCTCATACCATGTATCATTCTTGATCATAGCATCTGCTTCAGCATTGACCGAGTCTCTCCATTCTTGTATCAGCATTGCCTCTTCATAGCTTCTTGGAACATAACTCTCATCCAAACTCACTTGAAAGGCACAATGTTTCTGGATATTGAGCAAAAGAACACACAGCTTGAGAAGGATGCTCCACAGCCTGGGCATTGTAGTACACTCTTGTGTTTACCCAGTTGGAAGCATCCCTCCTATCTCTTGTGCTCCTTCTCAAGACTGGTGATGAAGCCTCTTGTGGTGACTCGGCTTGCTCTTGGTCTTGTATACTGTCCTGCCCACTATCACCAGTTACTTCCTCACCCACATCACTAGTGGTTGGCTGACTCTCTTCAGCTTCATCACTAGCTACCACACCTCGATCATGAGAACTGCCATTGCTCTCTTCTCCACTTGAACTCTCTCCCCCCTCATGATCAAGGTTGGGAGCCAACTGATCCACTGCTTGATCTCTTGGTGGTGTTCTTGTTGTAGTTCTAGGAGACTGATCCGGGGACATGTTGATTCCAAGTCCCTCTAAGATGGTTCTCAATGTAGAAGCTCTATCCGAGGTGAGATCCTTCAGATCTTCCTGATTCTGCTCCTCATAGTAACCTCTTTCTTCTATGAACTTCACTTCTCTTGATACTGACACTCTTCTTGTATCAGGATCATAGCACTTGTATCCCTTTTGTGTGTGGGAATATCCCACAAATATTGCCTTCTTACTTCTTGCTTCCAGCTTGTTTCTCATCTCACTAGGCACCATCACATAACACAAACATCCAAACACTCTCATATGCTCCAAGGTAGGTTTGTATTGGTTCAATACCTCAAATGGAGCTTGCCCTTTCAAGACTAGTGTAGGAGTTCGGTTGATCAAGTAACAAGCTGTGACCACAGCATCACTCCAAAATCTCTTAGGCACCTTAGACTGAAGCATCATAGTCCTTGCCACCTCCATGAGGTGTCGATTCTTCCTCTCAGCTACACCATTCTGTTGTGGTGTAAAGGGACAACTTGTTTGATGCAAGATTCCATGGGAAGATAGGTGTTGCTTGAAAGCATTTCCAGTGTACTCTCCACCATTATCAGACCTGAAAATTTTAATCTTGGCATGATATTGGTTAGTCACATAAGCTTGAAATTTTTAAATGCATCAAGCACCCTATCTTTGGTTGGAATAAGTGTTAGCCAGGTGTATTTGGATTTTTCATCAATGAAAGAGACATAATACTTATGAGAATCTCTAGACAAGCAAGGAGCAGTCCAAACATCAGAATGAATAAGATCAAAACATTTCTCATAAACAGTAGAAGAGTTTGGAAAAACAGTTTTACAATGCTTGCCTAAAATACAAGCTTCACAATCATTATTCTCAAAAGAAACACCTGGCAACATCAGTTTAAAAGCCTTATTATGAGGGTGTCCTAGTCTAGCATGCCACAATGCATTTTTACTCAAACCAGAAGCAGAAATAGTAGTAAAAGAGCAGCTATAGTTGGAAACAGGAGCAAGATCTTCAAGTAAATACAAGTCACCCTTGGTCACTCCTTTTCCAATCATCTTGCTGCTTTTAATATCCTGAAACTTCACATCATCAGGGCTAAAGATAACATTACATTGCAAATCAGTAGCACACCTCTTAACAGATAAAAGATTTGAAGCAAAATCAGGCATATAAAGAGCTTGAGACTCTTTATCAAACAGCTTTAGACTTCCTATTCCTTTAATAGGAATCCTATCACCATTAGCAATCATCACATGACCAGAATGAGGGAGAATGTTCTTAATCAACCTAGTGTCACTTATCATGTGATGAGATGCACCAGAATCAACTATCAATGGTTTTGATGCACATGACTTGGCAATGAGAGCAAGATACTAGAAGGCTTGAAGAGAATGAATATGATCAGTCCTAGCAAGACTAGCAATACTAGAAACACCATGATGCATATCACTTAATCTATCAACCATACTATCAATGCTACTCATTTCCACAAGATTATCTACCATCCTAGCACCAAAAGAATACCCAAGGTTATTACCAAAGTTACCATGATCCTTGAAGTGTTTTATGATTGCATCAAGGTCGGATTTCTTGATGTAATCATCACAAGGGTTGTTGCGGATGGTAGGAGCACCAGAATAAGCCACCAGGGACTTGCCATCACCACCAGTATCCTGCATTGTCACTTCCTGACCTTTGCTAGTACCAGCTCCACTCGATCCTCCACTTGAACCATCAGACATGTGAGCCCTTGCTTCTCTATCCTTCATGAACTTAGCCGGCTTCAAGTGTGGATGGAGAATCCAGCAGCTACTCTTCTTGTGCCCATGCTTCTTACAATGATCACAACTCCCATTGAACTTCTCATACTTCCCTTGTGTTGCTTTGTTGGCTTGTGGGACTTCTCCATGCTCACCTTGAGAGGCATGATTCGCCAAGGATAGTTCTCCCTTCTTCCAAAAAGCCAATGGAGCCCTGCTCCTTTTGAATCCGAGAGCACACTTCCTCCAAGTCAGGAAGATCATCATCTCTTAACATGTGCTGGATGAGACCATTGTATGCCGGGTTCAGTGTCAACAACAAACCAAAGACCTTGTCTTGTTCCCTCCTCTTGTTAAGCTCCTCAGCATCTGTAGTGGTCGGCCTTAGCATCTCTAGTTCAGACCATAGAGTTCTAAACCTTCCGAGATGTTTAGTGAACTCCATGTCTTCTTGTGTAAGGCCATTGATCGCATGCTTCACTTCAAAGACTCTACTGAGGTTTGAAGTGTTCCCATAAACCTTTTTCAAGGTATCCCATAGCTCCTTAGCTGACTCACAGTAGCTATAAGCATCCAAGATAGCTGGTTCCAATGAAGCGTGCAAGACTGACATCACAAGCATGTCCTCTTGCTCCCACTTCTCTACATCATCACTTGAGACTTCTTCCTTGTCTTTCTTTAGTTCCCCGAGCTTTGGAGCTTCACCCTTGGTGATATGACTCCACAAACCCTTGCAACCCACTGTGGTTCTCACCATCCGAGACCACACAAGATAGTTGGTTTCCTTGAACACAACCGCAACTTTCATATGCATACTTCCTTCCATGTCTTAACCAACAACCACCCTAGTGTTCTTACTCTTCACACACTAAGTTTTCTCAAACACCACACAAGTTTATATCTTGCTAAAGACACAAACTTGAACCGCTAAAGACTAAAGCAAACCACTTTCCACACCTAGCTACCCGATTGTACCTTCTTCAAAGATATCAAACTTGAACCGAGTAAACTTAGCTTGTACTGACTGGAACTGATCTTGAGCTTGAGTCTTCACACCACGAACGTAGACAACACACTTCTCTAGCTTCAACGAACCGGAGAGATCAAGTTTTAAGCTTGAGGATCTTCAAATAACCCGGAAAGAAAGAATTTTGAAGAACAGCAGCAAGAACACCAAGAACACCAAGTTTCTCTTTGGATCTTCACTAAGGAATCACCAAAGAGTTCACACGAACTCAGATTGCCTTCAACATGGCTCTGATACCATATTATTTTATATAATCTGAGTGTTTATGAAGATTAAAGAAGATTGAAAGAGATTAAGAGACTGAAATGTCAAGAAATGATTCTTAGATTTAATAGTGAATAGTAACCAAGACTAGAGAGAGAGAGACATAACTTGCTTAGATTAATAATAAGAGTGAGATTACAAATATATAGGGAGAGACTAACAAGGGTTTCGACAAGTAAAGAGAGTCTAAGCACTATTCTAAGCATGTAGAGTCAAGGGGAGAGTAGGCGCCTCATTTTGAATACATGGACCATATGCTTCACATGCTTGATGCCTTTAGCATCTTGACTAGATCCTCTTTGCCTTTCCAGCCTTTGACAGTCTGTCATGGTGCGCCAATACCTTAGCCATAACGGTCACTAGCTTCTTCCCTTAACCTTCTCTTTGGTTAAGTGTATCCGAGATCATCCCAACTCTTCTCTTCTCCATTTACCCATTTACCTCAGTAACTTCTCTTTTACCACAGTAACATAAAGTTACTGTAATAGTACTTTCCCAAATAGTAACTTGATCTCTTTCTCCTCTTCTCCTTTACATGTTAACCTCTTCTCTATCTCATGAATCTCATCACCTCATCTCAACATAAATCTCATAGGAGTTGAATAAATCTCATAGGAGTTGTGAGTAAGAAGATATCCCACTTTCTGTTCAGATGATTCCAGATTAGCCTGTTCGGACATATGCCATTATCTTCATGATTCTTATCAAACCAGGATGAACCACGATCTAAGAAGCTTTATTTGGAACCACTAATCAGTGGAGAATAACCAGGAAGTTGAATAAATCTCATAAGAGTTGTGAGTAAGAAGATATCCCACTTTCTATCCAGATGATTCCAGATTAGCCTGTTCGGACATATGCCAATATCTTCATGATTCTTATCAAACCAGGATGAACCACGATCTAAGAAGCTTTATTTGGAACCACTAATCAGTGGAGAATAACCAGGAAGTTTAATAAATCTCATAGGAGTTGTGAGTAAGAAGATATCCCACTTCTATCCAGATGATTCCAGATTAGCCTGTTCGGACATATGACAATATCTTCATGATTCTTATCAAACCAGGATGAACCAATATATAAGAAGCTTTATTGGAACCACTAATCAGTGGAGAATAACCAGGAAGTTGAATAAATCTCATAGGAGTTGTGAGTAAGAAGATATCCCACTTTCTATCCAGATGATTCCAGATTAGCCTGTTCGGACATATGCCATTATCTTCATGATTCTTATCAAACCAGGATGAACCACGATCTAAGAAGCTTTATTTGGAACCACTAATCAGTGGAGAATAACCAGGAAGTTGAATAAATCTCATAGAGTTGTGAGTAAGAAGATATCCCACTTTCTATCCAGATGATTCCAGATTAGCCTGTTCGGACATATGGCATTATTTCATGATTCTTATCAAACCAGGATGAACCACGATCTAAGAAGCTTTATTTGGAACCACTAATCAGTGGAGAATAACCAGGAAGTTGAATAAATCTCATAGGTGTTGTGAGTAAGAAGATATCCCACTTTCTATCCAGATGATTCCAGATTAGCCTGTTCGGACATATGCCATTATCTTCATGATTCTTATCAAACCAGGATGAACCACGATCTAAGAAGCTTTATTTGGAACCACTAATCAGTGGAGAATAACCAGGAAGTTGAATAAATCTCATAGGAGTTGTGAGTAAGAAGATATCCCACTTTCTATCCAGATGATTCCAGATTAGCCTGTTCGGACATATGGCAATATCTTCATGATTCTTATCAAACCAGGATGAACCAATATATAAGAAGCTTTATTGGGAACCACTAATCAGTGGAGAATAACCAGGAAGTTGAATAAATCTCATAGGAGTTGTGAGTAAGAAGATATCCCACTTTCTATCCAGATGATTCCAGATTAGCCTGTTCGGACATATGCCAATATCTTCATGATTCTTATCAAACCAGGATGAACCACGATCTAAGAAGCTTTATTTGGAACCACTAATCAGTGGAGAATAACCAGGAAGTTGAATAAATCTCATAGGAGTTGTGAGTAAGAAGATATCCCACTTTCTATCCAGATGATTCCAGATTAGCCTGTTCGGACATATGGCAATATCTTCATGATTCTTATCAAACCAGGATGAACCACGATCTAAGAAGCTTTATTTGGAACCACTAATCAGTGGAGAATAACCAGGAAGTTGAATAAATCTCATAAGAGTTGTGAGCAAGAAGATATCCCACCTTCTATCCAGATGATTCCAGATTAGCCTGTTCGGACATATGCCATT
Source organism: Raphanus sativus (assembly GCF_000801105.2). NCBI lineage: Eukaryota > Viridiplantae > Streptophyta > Magnoliopsida > Brassicales > Brassicaceae > Raphanus > Raphanus sativus. The sequence continues at coordinate 16,800 of NW_026616452.1, read as the reverse complement.
ATCTTCATGATTCTTATCAAACCAGGATGAACCACGATCTAAGAAGCTTTATTTGGAACCACTAATCAGTGGAGAATAACCAGGAAGTTGAATAAATCTCATAGGAGTTGTGAGTAAGAAGATATCCCACTTTCTATCCAGATGATTCCAGATTAGCCTGTTCGGACATATGGCAATATCTTCATGATTCTTATCAAACCAGGATGAACCACGATCTAAGAAGCTTTATTTGGAACCACTAATCAGTGGAGAATAACCAGGAAGTTGAATAAATCTCATAAGAGTTGTGAGTAAGAAGATATCCCACTTTCTATCCAGATGATTCCAGATTAGCCTGTTCGGACATATGCCATTATCTTCATGATTCTTATCAAACCAGGATGAACCACGATCTAAGAAGCTTTATTTGGAACCACTAATCAGTGGAGAATAACCAGGAAGTTGAATAAATCTCATAAGAGTTGTGAGTAAGAAGATATCCCACTTTCTATCCAGATGATTCCAGATTAGCCTGTTCGGACATATGCAATATCTTCATGATTCTTATCAAACCAGGATGAACCACGATCTAAGAAGCTTTATTTGGAACCACTAATCAGTGGAGAATAACCAGGAAGTTGAATAAATCTCATAGGAGTTGTGAGTAAGAAGATATCCCACTTTCTATCCAGATGATTCCAGATTAGCCTGTTCGGACATATGCAATATCTTCATGATTCTTATCAAACCAGGATGAACCACGATCTAAGAAGCTTTATTTGGAACCACTAATCAGTGGAGAATAACCAGGAAGTTGAATAAATCTCATAGGAGTTGTGAGTAAGAAGATATCCCACTTTCTATCCAGATGATTCCAGATTAGCCTGTTCGGACATATGCCATATCTTCATGATTCTTATCAAACCAGGATGAACCACGATCTAAGAAGCTTTATTTGGAACCACTAATCAGTGGAGAATAACCAGGAAGTTGAATAAATCTCATAGGAGTTGTGAGTAAGAAGATATCCCACTTTCTATCCAGATGATTCCAGATTAGCCTGTTCGGACATATGGCAATATCTTCATGATTCTTATCAAACCAGGATGAACCACGATCTAAGAAGCTTTATTTGGAACCACTAATCAGTGGAGAATAACCAGGAAGTTGAATAAATCTCATAGGTGTTGTGAGCAAGAAGATATCCCACCTTCTATCCAGATGATTCCAGATTAGCCTGTTCGGACATATGGCAATATCTTCATGATTCTTATCAAACCAGGATGAACCACGATCTAAGAAGCTTTATTTGGAACCACTAATCAGTGGAGAATAACCAGGAAGTTGAATAAATCTCATAGGAGTTGTGAGTAAGAAGATATCCCACTTTCTATCCAGATGATTCCAGATTAGCCTGTTCGGACATATGCAATATCTTCATGATTCTTATCAAACCAGGATGAACCACGATCTAAGAAGCTTTATTTGGAACCACTAATCAGTGGAGAATAACCAGGAAGTTGAATAAATCTCATAGGAGTTGTGAGTAAGAAGATATCCCACTTTCTATCCAGATGATTCCAGATTAGCCTGTTCGGACATATGGCAATATCTTCATGATTCTTATCAAACCAGGATGAACCACGATCTAAGAAGCTTTATTTGGAACCACTAATCAGTGGAGAATAACCAGGAAGTTGAATAAATCTCATAGGAGTTGTGAGCAAGAAGATATCCCACTTTCTATCCAGATGATTCCAGATTAGCCTGTTCGGACATATGCCATTATCTTCATGATTCTTATCAAACCAGGATGAACCACGATCTAAGAAGCTTTATTTGGAACCACTAATCAGTGGAGAATAACCAGGAAGTTGAATAAATCTCATAGGAGTTGTGAGTAAGAAGATATCCCACTTTCTATCCAGATGATTCCAGATTAGCCTGTTCGGACATATGGCAATATCTTCATGATTCTTATCAAACCAGGATGAACCACGATCTAAGAAGCTTTATTTGGAACCACTAATCAGTGGAGAATAACCAGGAAGTTGAATAAATCTCATAAGTGTTGTGAGCAAGAAGATATCCCACCTTCTATCCAGATGATTCCAGATTAGCCTGTTCGGACATATGCCATTATCTTCATGATTCTTATCAAACCAGGATGAACCACGATCTAAGAAGCTTTATTTGGAACCACTAATCAGTGGAGAATAACCAGGAAGTTGAATAAATCTCATAGGAGTTGTGAGTAAGAAGATATCCCACTTTCTATCCAGATGATTCCAGATTAGCCTGTTCGGACATATGGCAATATCTTCATGATTCTTATCAAACCAGGATGAACCACGATCTAAGAAGCTTTATTTGGAACCACTAATCAGTGGAGAATAACCAGGAAGTTGAATAAATCTCATAAGTGTTGTGAGTAAGAAGATATCCCACCTTCTATCCAGATGATTCCAGATTAGCCTGTTCGGACATATGCCATTATCTTCATGATTCTTATCAAACCAGGATGAACCACGATCTAAGAAGCTTTATTTGGAACCACTAATCAGTGGAGAATAACCAGGAAGTTGAATAAATCTCATAGGAGTTGTGAGTAAGAAGATATCCCACTTTCTATCCAGATGATTCCAGATTAGCCTGTTCGGACATATGGCAATATCTTCATGATTCTTATCAAACCAGGATGAACCACGATCTAAGAAGCTTTATTTGGAACCACTAATCAGTGGAGAATAACCAGGAAGTTGAATAAATCTCATAGGAGTTGTGAGTAAGAAGATATCCCACTTTCTATCCAGATGATTCCAGATTAGCCTGTTCGGACATATGGCAATATCTTCATGATTCTTATCAAACCAGGATGAACCACGATCTAAGAAGCTTTATTTGGAACCACTAATCAGTGGAGAATAACCAGGAAGTTGAATAAATCTCATAGGAGTTGTGAGTAAGAAGATATCCCACTTTCTATCCAGATGATTCCAGATTAGCCTGTTCGGACATATGGCAATATCTTCATGATTCTTATCAAACCAGGATGAACCACGATCTAAGAAGCTTTATTTGGAACCACTAATCAGTGGAGAATAACCAGGAAGTTGAATAAATCTCATAGGAGTTGTGAGTAAGAAGATATCCCACTTTCTATCCAGATGATTCCAGATTAGCCTGTTCGGACATATGGCAATATCTTCATGATTCTTATCAAACCAGGATGAACCACGATCTAAGAAGCTTTATTTGGAACCACTAATCAGTGGAGAATAACCAGGAAGTTGAATAAATCTCATAGGAGTTGTGAGTAAGAAGATATCCCACTTTCTATCCAGATGATTCCAGATTAGCCTGTTCGGACATATGGCAATATCTTCATGATTCTTATCAAACCAGGATGAACCACGATCTAAGAAGCTTTATTTGGAACCACTAATCAGTGGAGAATAACCAGGAAGTTGAATAAATCTCATAAGTGTTGTGAGTAAGAAGATATCCCACCTTCTATCCAGATGATTCCAGATTAGCCTGTTCGGACATATGCCATTATCTTCATGATTCTTATCAAACCAGGATGAACCACGATCTAAGAAGCTTTATTTGGAACCACTAATCAGTGGAGAATAACCAGGAAGTTGAATAAATCTCATAGGAGTTGTGAGTAAGAAGATATCCCACTTTCTATCCAGATGATTCCAGATTAGCCTGTTCGGACATATGGCAATATCTTCATGATTCTTATCAAACCAGGATGAACCACGATCTAAGAAGCTTTATTTGGAACCACTAATCAGTGGAGAATAACCAGGAAGTTGAATAAATCTCATAGGAGTTGTGAGTAAGAAGATATCCCACTTTCTATCCAGATGATTCCAGATTAGCCTGTTCGGACATATGGCAATATCTTCATGATTCTTATCAAACCAGGATGAACCACGATCTAAGAAGCTTTATTTGGAACCACTAATCAGTGGAGAATAACCAGGAAGTTGAATAAATCTCATAGGAGTTGTGAGTAAGAAGATATCCCACTTTCTATCCAGATGATTCCAGATTAGCCTGTTCGGACATATGCCAATATCTTCATGATTCTTATCAAACCAGGATGAACCACGATCTAAGAAGCTTTATTTGGAACCACTAATCAGTGGAGAATAACCAGGAAGTTGAATAAATCTCATAGGAGTTGTGAGTAAGAAGATATCCCACTTTCTATCCAGATGATTCCAGATTAGCCTGTTCGGACATATGGCAATATCTTCATGATTCTTATCAAACCAGGATGAACCACGATCTAAGAAGCTTTATTTGGAACCACTAATCAGTGGAGAATAACCAGGAAGTTGAATAAATCTCATAGGTGTTGTGAGTAAGAAGATATCCCACTTTCTATCCAGATGATTCCAGATTAGCCTGTTCGGACATATGGCAATATCTTCATGATTCTTATCAAACCAGGATGAACCACGATCTAAGAAGCTTTATTTGGAACCACTAATCAGTGGAGAATAACCAGGAAGTTGAATAAATCTCATAGGAGTTGTGAGTAAGAAGATATCCCACTTTCTATCCAGATGATTCCAGATTAGCCTGTTCGGACATATGGCAATATCTTCATGATTCTTATCAAACCAGGATGAACCACGATCTAAGAAGCTTTATTTGGAACCACTAATCAGTGGAGAATAACCAGGAAGTTGAATAAATCTCATAGGAGTTGTGAGTAAGAAGATATCCCACTTTCTATCCAGATGATTCCAGATTAGCCTGTTCGGACATATGGCAATATCTTCATGATTCTTATCAAACCAGGATGAACCACGATCTAAGAAGCTTTATTTGGAACCACTAATCAGTGGAGAATAACCAGGAAGTTGAATAAATCTCATAGGAGTTGTGAGTAAGAAGATATCCCACTTTCTATCCAGATGATTCCAGATTAGCCTGTTCGGACATATGGCAATATCTTCATGATTCTTATCAAACCAGGATGAACCACGATCTAAGAAGCTTTATTTGGAACCACTAATCAGTGGAGAATAACCAGGAAGTTGAATAAATCTCATAGGAGTTGTGAGTAAGAAGATATCCCACTTTCTATCCAGATGATTCCAGATTAGCCTGTTCGGACATATGGCAATATCTTCATGATTCTTATCAAACCAGGATGAACCACGATCTAAGAAGCTTTATTTGGAACCACTAATCAGTGGAGAATAACCAGGAAGTTGAATAAATCTCATAGGAGTTGTGAGTAAGAAGATATCCCACTTTCTATCCAGATGATTCCAGATTAGCCTGTTCGGACATATGGCAATATCTTCATGATTCTTATCAAACCAGGATGAACCACGATCTAAGAAGCTTTATTTGGAACCACTAATCAGTGGAGAATAACCAGGAAGTTGAATAAATCTCATAGGAGTTGTGAGTAAGAAGATATCCCACTTTCTATCCAGATGATTCCAGATTAGCCTGTTCGGACATATGGCAATATCTTCATGATTCTTATCAAACCAGGATGAACCACGATCTAAGAAGCTTTATTTGGAACCACTAATCAGTGGAGAATAACCAGGAAGTTGAATAAATCTCATAGGAGTTGTGAGTAAGAAGATATCCCACTTTCTATCCAGATGATTCCAGATTAGCCTGTTCGGACATATGGCAATATCTTCATGATTCTTATCAAACCAGGATGAACCACGATCTAAGAAGCTTTATTTGGAACCACTAATCAGTGGAGAATAACCAGGAAGTTGAATAAATCTCATAAGAGTTGTGAGTAAGAAGATATCCCACTTTCTATCCAGATGATTCCAGATTAGCCTGTTCGGACATATGCCATTATCTTCATGATTCTTATCAAACCAGGATGAACCACGATCTAAGAAGCTTTATTTGGAACCACTAATCAGTGGAGAATAACCAGGAAGTTGAATAAATCTCATAGGAGTTGTGAGTAAGAAGATATCCCACTTTCTATCCAGATGATTCCAGATTAGCCTGTTCGGACATATGGCAATATCTTCATGATTCTTATCAAACCAGGATGAACCACGATCTAAGAAGCTTTATTTGGAACCACTAATCAGTGGAGAATAACCAGGAAGTTGAATAAATCTCATAGGAGTTGTGAGTAAGAAGATATCCCACTTTCTATCCAGATGATTCCAGATTAGCCTGTTCGGACATATGGCAATATCTTCATGATTCTTATCAAACCAGGATGAACCACGATCTAAGAAGCTTTATTTGGAACCACTAATCAGTGGAGAATAACCAGGAAGTTGAATAAATCTCATAGGAGTTGTGAGTAAGAAGATATCCCACTTTCTATCCAGATGATTCCAGATTAGCCTGTTCGGACATATGGCAATATCTTCATGATTCTTATCAAACCAGGATGAACCACGATCTAAGAAGCTTTATTTGGAACCACTAATCAGTGGAGAATAACCAGGAAGTTGAATAAATCTCATAAGTGTTGTGAGCAAGAAGATATCCCACCTTCTATCCAGATGATTCCAGATTAGCCTGTTCGGACATATGCCATTATCTTCATGATTCTTATCAAACCAGGATGAACCACGATCTAAGAAGCTTTATTTGGAACCACTAATCAGTGGAGAATAACCAGGAAGTTGAATAAATCTCATAAGTGTTGTGAGTAAGAAGATATCCCACTTTCTATCCAGATGATTCCAGATTAGCCTGTTCGGACATATGCATTATCTTCATGATTCTTATCAAACCAGGATGAACCACGATCTAAGAAGCTTTATTTGGAACCACTAATCAGTGGAGAATAACCAGGAAGTTGAATAAATCTCATAGGAGTTGTGAGTAAGAAGATATCCCACTTTCTATCCAGATGATTCCAGATTAGCCTGTTCGGACATATGGCAATATCTTCATGATTCTTATCAAACCAGGATGAACCAATATCTAAGAAGCTTTATTGGGAACCACTAATCAGTGGAGAATAACCAGGAAGTTGAATAAATCTCATAGGAGTTGTGAGTAAGAAGATATCCCACTTTCTATCCAGATGATTCCAGATTAGCCTGTTCGGACATATGGCAATATCTTCATGATTCTTATCAAACCAGGATGAACCACGATCTAAGAAGCTTTATTTGGAACCACTAATCAGTGGAGAATAACCAGGAAGTTGAATAAATCTCATAGGAGTTGTGAGTAAGAAGATATCCCACTTTCTATCCAGATGATTCCAGATTAGCCTGTTCGGACATATGGCAATATCTTCATGATTCTTATCAAACCAGGATGAACCACGATCTAAGAAGCTTTATTTGGAACCACTAATCAGTGGAGAATAACCAGGAAGTTGAATAAATCTCATAGGAGTTGTGAGTAAGAAGATATCCCACTTTCTATCCAGATGATTCCAGATTAGCCTGTTCGGACATATGGCAATATCTTCATGATTCTTATCAAACCAGGATGAACCACGATCTAAGAAGCTTTATTTGGAACCACTAATCAGTGGAGAATAACCAGGAAGTTGAATAAATCTCATAGGAGTTGTGAGTAAGAAGATATCCCACTTTCTATCCAGATGATTCCAGATTAGCCTGTTCGGACATATGCCATTATCTTCATGATTCTTATCAAACCAGGATGAACCACGATCTAAGAAGCTTTATTTGGAACCACTAATCAGTGGAGAATAACCAGGAAGTTGAATAAATCTCATAGGAGTTGTGAGTAAGAAGATATCCCACTTTCTATCCAGATGATTCCAGATTAGCCTGTTCGGACATATGGCAATATCTTCATGATTCTTATCAAACCAGGATGAACCAGGATGAACCACGATCTAAGAAGCTTTATTTGGAACCACTAATCAGTGGAGAATAACCAGGAAGTTGAATAAATCTCATAGGAGTTGTGAGCAAGAAGATATCCCACTTTCTATCCAGATGATTCCAGATTTGCCTGTTCGGACATATGCCATTATCTTCATGATTCTTATCAAACCAGGATGAACCACGATCTAAGAAGCTTTATTTGGAACCACTAATCAGTGGAGAATAACCAGGAAGTTGAATAAATCTCATAAGTGTTGTGAGCAAGAAGATATCCCACCTTCTATCCAGATGATTCCAGATTAGCCTGTTCGGACATATGCTATTATCTTCATGATTCTTATCAAACCAGGATGAACCACGATCTAAGAAGCTTTATTTGGAACCACTAATCAGTGGAGAATAACCAGGAAGTTGAATAAATCTGTAATGACCCAAACCCGAGCCCACTATCTCAAACCCGCACAGGCCCAAGCCCAATCGAAATTACCCAAGGTAATTCTATAAATACCCAGCTCCAGCCTTGGTTTCTCCTCCTGCAACAAGAAAAAAAAAGATTAGAAGTTAGAGAGATAAAAGAGTTAGAGAGAAGTGAGAGAAGAGAAAGTGTGAAGCTTTGGAGAAGCTGAGCCACCAGGAGTCGTCGCCGGAGCCACTGCACGCCAAGACCAAGCCAAGCTCATCACCACCGTTCGTTGTAGTCGGTAAGCGCCGGAAACCGCCATGCATTTGAGTTTAGTTTCGTGCGTTTAGTAAATCGTCCATAACTTTCTAACCGTTGCGAATCTCGTGCATGCAAACCCACCATCGTGTTCCTCTCGTCGAGACGAATCCATAGCCACCAGAATCGTCGCAATCGGAGCTCGGACGAAGCCGTACGAGCCCTCCAAAGTTTCGCCGGAAATCGCCTCCACCACCACCGGACCACCGTTCTCCGCCGCCGGACCACCGTTCTCCGCCGCCGGACCACCGCTTCTCCGACCGTTCTCCGCCGCCGGACTGCCATCGCCGCCGGTAAGCCTCCGCCGTCGCCGCCGGTGATCGTCGCCGTCGCCGGTGACTCGGTCAACTCGGCCGAGTCAACTCAGCGAGTCAACTCGGTTGACTCGGTAAACCGGTTGGTTGACTGGTTTGACCCGGTTTAAATTAATTTTATTTCGGTTAGAGTCGGTTAGGTTAAACCGGTCGGTTATGTCAAATTGATTTCTGGTCAAGGGTTGACCAGATTGACCTTTGACCAGCGAGTTGACTTTTCCGTAAACTTTGACCAGACCCGTTCTTAACCGTTCGAAAGGCGTTCTGACTCAGAATTTCATCCTGGTTTCAGATTTGGAGTCTATTTGATCAGCTGGAGTTCATAGTTACCACTTCTCTTCATTTAATAAGGTGAGGGTTACTCCGTTAAATCCCGAGCTAGTTTAGTACTACCATTATGGAAAGTTTAGTTTCGAAACATGATAGTCTCTGTGAATCGAGTCTGTTTGAGAGTCTTGTGTGTTCATAATTGTTATTGATTGTTAAACCGGAAATAGGATAATAGAGGATTCAACGATTGTGTGAAATGATTGATGCTGAGAACTGTCATATATATATGTATATATATAGTTATGTAGTAGGGACTATGTGATTGTGCGGGGGTTCGGAGATGTTTGAGCTATCGACGCAGCGGGTGTTTGTGCGGGGGTACAGAGACGTTTGTACTATCGACGCAGCGGGTGTTTGTGCGGGGGCCCAGAGACGTCTGAGCTAGCGACGCAGCGGGATTTGTGCGGGGGTACAGAGACGTTTGTACTATCGACGCAGCGGGTGGTTGTGCGGGGGTACAGAGACATACTGTACTAGCGACGCAGCGGTTATCTATATCCTTATGAGGAGATGCGTGGTGCAGAGAGTAGCTGTGTACTATAAGCGCATGGGTTGTAGTTGGATAGTTCTCTAGTCGCTTGTTGATTGTTCTTTGTGGTGTAGACACCGTGTTTGTTTCATGCTAGAGCTAGACCTACATAGTCGTAGTGCTGTGTACTGAGTCAGTGGTTTGCGGTTTAGCATCCCATACCTCACTGAGCGACTCCCCTGTTGCTCACCCCTCTTTCTTTCCCCTTTCAGGTGAGACCGATGAGCAGGAGTGATCATATCGGACTAGTGCTACTATTTGGGCTCGTGGGCTTTATCGTTTTATCGTTTTATCTTTTATCGTTATTGGGCCTTTAGGCCTTCGGACTTCTATCGTTTATGCTACTTTCTATTTTCAGACCTTCGGGCTTATGTTGTTATTTATATTTCGGATGTTTATTTTTCGGATTTGACTTTATGGTATTGTATTTGACTTTATGATATGACGTGGATTTTATTATCCGTATTATTATTATTATTTCCGCTGCGCTATTATTTATTTATTATTATTTTAATCCCGAATTTATATTCGAAAGACGCGGTCGCGTCAGTTTTGGTATCAGAGCCGTGTTCCGTCCCGGCTCCGACCCGGGATGGCGATCTTTGGAGACTCGGTTTTTATTCGGTTTTAATCGGTTTTCAAATGTTTATGGGGATATGGGGATTTTAAAAATAAAATAAAATAGCACTTTTCCGTTCGACATCACTCCTTTAATTGTTGGATTTAGTTAGAAGTTAACTCGTTTGCCTTCATTTCAGATGCCGCCGAGGAGAGCTACCCGTGCTCAGATCGCTAGAGATGCTAGAGAGGCTCAGGATGAGCATGTTCAGCCCGTTGCTCCGCAGATGGATCAGGATGCCATGAGACAGATGATTCAGGAGTCAGTTCAACAGATTGCTCAGGAAACAGCCAGGCAAGCCGCTCAAGAGGCTGCCAGGGTAGCTGCTCAGGAAGTTGCTCGACATATGGCTGCAGCTCAGCAGGTTCCGCAGGGTCCTCAGATTCATGTGCAGCAGGGTCCGCAGATTCATATGCAGCAGGTTCCGCCAGTTCAGGTTCAGCATGATCATCAGGCTCCAGCTCAGCAGGCCCCAGCGCCACAGTATCCGCAGGTTCCTATTCAGCCAGTTCCAGGTGTCTTTCAGGTTCCGCCGCCACCACCCGTCATTCCAGTGCACGCTCCCGAGGTTGATGAAACATTTATCAGGGTGTTGTCACAGATGAAGTACGTGAACTTGGAGCATTTCAGTGGTACCACGGACCCTACACTTGCTCACGATTGGAGGCACAGTTTGGATAAGTGTTTGAACACTATCTCATGCCCACCAAGGCACAAGCTTAGGATTGCTGAGTTGTATTTACGCGGAGATGCAGCAGTGTGGTGGGATGGAGTGCGAGTGATGCACCGTGGCGAGATGACTTATGAAGATTTTCTGTATGCATTCAACAAGAAGTATTTTCCAAGAGAAGCTTTGGATGAGAAGAAGAACGATTTTGAGAGTTTGAGGCAGGGTGGAAAGTCTGTCAGAGAGTATGAGCATGAGTTTCGCCAGCTTCACAGGTTTGCGGGAATTGGTATGGATGAGGAGGACCTTATCAGGAGGTTCTTAAAAGGGATGCGAGTAGAACTTCACGGTAGGTGCAGTATGGTCACATATACCAGTTTGGAGGATCTGGTAGAGAAGGCCGTTGTGCAAGAGAAATGTATTGCAGCGGAGCAGAAGTTCAACAAGGCAGCTCAGCCTAAGACAGAAGGAGCTTCAGGGTCACAAAAGAGGCCATGGGACCAGACGAGTATCCAGTGCCATAATTGTGGGCTGTTCGGGCATGTTTCTAGAAATTGCCGAAAGCCACTAGTTACCCAGTTTATAGCACCAGCAGCACCAGTAGTAGCAGCTAGGAAATGTTATGGTTGTGACCAGCCAGGCCATATCTTCAGAGATTGCCCGAGGAGGGGCAATGCAGCGCTTCCACCACCACCGAAGCGCCTAGCCATTGCTCCACGTGTGTTCACGGTTGGAGATCACCAGGGAGCCGAGCCGATAGCGGGTATGTATCTTCATCATACTTGTTTGTGTTAAGTATTTGTTGTGGTCTCGTAATTATCTGTGTAGTTAGCAAAAATCTCGTGTAGTTCGGTTTTGGTTAGAAGTAAGTTAGCTCGCACCTTGTTCGACACGGAAGCTTCCCACATATTTGTGAGTCCACATGTGGTCAAGTCTTAGCATTTTCGTGTATCTTTAAACGAAGACAAAGAGGGTTTGAGAGCAATCAGTATTCATCGCGATGTACCAGTTGTCTTTCGAGTATTAAGATGGCACCGTATGAAGTCCCTTACAACAAGTTTTATTACACACCGCTTTGTTGAAGACAAAAGTGGGGGAGCGACGTGAGGTAGAAACCGCAATGGGTCAAGAGATGGTAGAGCAAATGAACGTGCTCAAGTTTGGCCTTGGGAAGGCCATGACCGTGAAAAGAAGTTATGCATGTATGCGTCGTAAGGAATTGGAGTTTCAGGCCAGTGATTGAATATACCTAAAATGAAGACATTTCAAGGAGGATCTAAGACAGGCAAGTTGAAGAAGCTTAAACCGAAATACATGTTATCATAACTTATTTTTGGAGCCGTTTGGAGCAGTTCTTAGAGATTGGAGCAGTTCTTAGAGGTTGGAGCAGTTCTCAGCAGAGTTATCAGAATTTCGAAACGTGTTTAATGTATCTATTTTGAGGGAGTCGTGAGAGAGTCAGAGCTTATTTTGCAGCTGTTGCCAGATGACCTTAAAGAGATTGTAAGCATCTTCTCAACCAGTGAAGATTACGGATCACCAAGTAAAAGCATTTCAGAGAATAAAACTGTGTTTGTCAGAGTTCGTTGAGAGAGAGACGAAGTTCAGGAGAATACCTCAAAGAGAGCAGATTGGGTATCCAGAGTTTGTTACAATGATATTGGACATGTCAACTCCATATTCGAATTCGGGGACGAATTCCGTATTAGTGGGGGAGAATTGTAATGACCCAAACCCGAGCCCACTATCTCAAACCCGCACAGGCCCAAGCCCAATCGAAATTACCCAAGGTAATTCTATAAATACCCAGCTCCAGCCTTGGTTTCTCCTCCTGCAACAAGAAAAAAAAAAGATTAGAAGTTAGAGAGATAAAAGAGTTAGAGAGAAGTGAGAGAAGAGAAAGTGTGAAGCTTTGGAGAAGCTGAGCCACCAGGAGTCGTCGCCGGAGCCACTGCACGCCAAGACCAAGCCAAGCTCATCACCACCGTTCGTTGTAGTCGGTAAGCGCCGGAAACCGCCATGCATTTGAGTTTAGTTTCGTGCGTTTAGTAAATCGTCCATAACTTTCTAACCGTTGCGAATCTCGTGCATGCAAACCCACCATCGTGTTCCTCTCGTCGAGACGAATCCATAGCCACCAGAATCGTCGCAATCGGAGCTCGGACGAAGCCGTACGAGCCCTCCAAAGTTTCGCCGGAAATCGCCTCCACCACCACCGGACCACCGTTCTCCGCCGCCGGACCACCGTTCTCCGCCGCCGGACCACCGCTTCTCCGACGCCGGTCCGTCGCTTCTCCGCCGCCGGACTGCCATCGCCGCCGGTAAGCCTCCGCCGTCGCCGCCGGTGATCGTCGCCAGTGACTCGCCGGTGACTCGGTCAACTCGGCCGAGTCAACTCAGCGAGTCAACTCGGTTGACTCGGTAAACCGGTTGGTTGACTGGTTTGACCCGGTTTAAATTAATTTCGTTTCGGTTAGAGTCGGTTAGGTTAAACCGGTCGGTTATGTCAAATTGATTTCTGGTCAAGGGTTGACCAGATTGACCTTTGACCAGCGAGTTGACTTTTCCGTAAACTTTGACCAGACCCGTTCTTAACCGTTCGAAAGGCGTTCTGACTCAGAATTTCATCCTGGTTTCAGATTTGGAGTCTATTTGATCAGTTGGAGTTCATAGATACCACTTCTCTTCATTTACTAAGGTGAGGGTTACTCCGTTAAATCCCGAGCTAGTTTAGTACTACTATTATGAAAAGTTTAGTTTCGAAACATGATAGTCTCTGTGAATCGAGTCTGTTTGAGAGTCTTGCGTGTTCATAATTGTTATTGATTGTTAAACCGGAAATAGGATAATAGAGGATTCAACGATTGTGTGAAATGATTGATGCTGAGAACTGTCATATATATATGTATATATATAGTTATGTAGTAGGGACTATGTGATTGTGCGGGGGTTCGGAGATGTCTGAGCTATCGACGCAGCGGGTGTTTGTGCGGGGGTACAGAGACGTTTGTACTATCGACGCAGCGGGTGTTTGTGCGGGGGCCCAGAGACGTCTGAGCTAGCGACGCAGCGGGATTTGTGCGGGGGTACAGAGACGTTTGTACTATCGACGCAGCGGGTGGTTGTGCGGGGGTACAGAGACATACTGTACTAGCGACGCAGCGGTTATCTATATCCTTATGAGGAGATGCGTGGTGCAGAGAGTAGCTGTGTACTATAAGCGCATGGGTTGTAGTTGGATAGTTCTCTAGTCGCTTGTTGATTGTTCTTTGTGGTGTAGACACCGTGTTTGTTTCATGCTAGAGCTAGACCTACATAGTCGTAGTGCTGTGTACTGAGTCAGTGGTTTGCGGTTTAGCATCCCATACCTCACTGAGCGACTCCCCTGTTGCTCACCCCTCTTTCTTTCCCCTTTCAGGTGAGACCGATGAGCAGGAGTGATCATATCGGACTAGTGCTACTATTTGGGCTCGTGGGCTTTATCGTTTTATCGTTTTATCTTTTATCGTTATTGGGCCTTTAGGCCTTCGGACTTCTATCGTTTACGCTACTTCCTATTTTCAGACCTTCGGGCTTATGTTGTTATTATATTTCGGATGTTTATTTTCGGATTTGACTTTATGGTATTGTATGACTTTATGATATGACGTGGATTTTATTATCCGTATTATTATTATTATTTCCGCTGCGCTATGATTTATTATTATTTTAATCCCAAATTTATATTCGAAAGACGCGGTCGCGTCAAAGATATCCCACTTTCTATCCAGATGATTCCAGATTAGCCTGTTCGGACATATGGCATTATCTTCATGATTCTTATCAAACCAGGATGAACCACGATCTAAGAAGCTTTATTTGAACCACATCAGTGGAGAATAACCAGAAGTTAAATAAATCTCATAGGAGTTGTGAGTAAGAAGATATCCCACTTTCTATCCAGATGATTCCAGATTAGCCTGTTCGGACATATGGCAATATCTTCATGATTCTTATCAAACCAGGATGAACCACGATCTAAGAAGCTTATTTGGAACCACTAATCAGTGGAGAATAACCAGGAAGTTGAATAAATCTCATAAGTGTTGTGAGCAAGAAGATATCCCACCTTCTATCCAGATGATTCTAGATTTGCCTGTTCGGACATATGTCATTATCTTCATGATTCTTATCAAACCAGGATGAACCACGATCTAAGAAGCTTTATTTGGAACCACTAATCAGTGGAGAATAACCAGGAAGTTGAATAAATCTCATAGGAGTTGTGAGTAAGAGATATCCCACTTATATCCAGATGATTCCAGATTGCCTGTTCGGACATTATGCAATATCTTCATGATTCTTATCAAACCAGGATGAACCACGATCTAAGAAGCTTTATTTGGAACCACTAATCAGTGGAGAATAACCAGGAAGTTGAATAAATCTCATAGGATTAGTAAGAAGATATCCCACTTTCTATCCAGATGATTCCAGATTAGCCTGTTCGGACATATGCAATATCTTCATGATTCTTATCAAACCAGGATGAACCAATTATAAGAAGCTTGATTGGGAACCACTAATCAGTGGAGAATAACCAGGAAGTTGAATAAATCTCATAAGTTGTGAGTAAGAAGATATCCCACTTTCTATCCAGATGATTCCAGATTAGCTTGTTCGGACATATGCATTATCTTCATGATTCTTATCAAACCAGGATGAACCACGATCTAAGAAGCTTTATTTGGAACCACTAATCAGTGGAGAATAACCAGGAAGTTGAATAAATCTCATAGGAGTTTGTGAGTAAGAAGATATCCCACCTTCTATCCAGATGATTCCAGATTAGCCTGTTCGGACATATGGCAATATCTTCATGATTCTTATCAAACCAGGATGAAACCACGATCTAAGAAGCTTTATTTGGAACCACTAATCAGTGGAGAATAACCAGGAAGTTGAATAAATCTCATAGGAGTTGTGAGTAAGAAGATATCCCACTTTCTATCCAGATGATTCCAGATTAGCCTGTTCGGACATATGGCAATATCTTCATGATTCTTATCAAACCAGGATGAACCACGATCTAAGAAGCTTTATTTGGAACCACTAATCAGCTGAGAGAATAACCAGGAAGTTGAATAAATCTCATAGGAGTTGTGAGTAAGAAGATATATCCCACTTTCTATCCAGATGATTCCAGATTAGCCTGTTCGGACACATATGCCAATATCTTCATGATTCTTATCAAACCAGGATGAACAATATCTAAGAAGCTTTATTGGGAACCACTAATCAGTGGAGAATAACCAGAAGTTTGAATAAACTCATAGGAGTTGTGAGTAAGAAGATATCCCACTTTCTATCCA
This sequence comes from Raphanus sativus, assembly GCF_000801105.2. NCBI lineage: Eukaryota > Viridiplantae > Streptophyta > Magnoliopsida > Brassicales > Brassicaceae > Raphanus > Raphanus sativus. The sequence goes on along the minus strand of NW_026616452.1, from coordinate 449 downwards.
GATGATTCCAGATTAGCCTTTCGGACATATGGCAATATCTTCATGATCTTATCAAACCAGGATGAACCAACGATCTAAGAAGCTTTATTGGAACCACTAATCAGTGGAGAATAACCAGGAAGTTGAATAAATCTCATAGGATTTGTGATTAAGAAGATATCCCACTTTCTATCCAGATGATTCCAGATTAGCCTGTTCGGACATATGGCATTATCTTCATGATTCTTATCAAACCAGGATGAACCACGATCTAAGAAGCTTTATTTGGAACCACTAATCAGTGGAGAATAACCAGGAATTGAATAAATCTCATAGGAGTTGTGAGTAAGAAGATATCCCACTTTCTATTCCAGATGATTCCAGATTAGCCTGTTCGGACATATGGTCAATTATCTTCATGATCTTATCAAACCAGGATGAACCAACGATCTAAGAAGCTTTATTGGAAC
>NW_026616451.1:0-25015 GCF_000801105.2 Raphanus sativus | reverse complement strand
AGACCGCATGGAGCTGGAAGACTATGACAGCATGGAACAGATGCTACACAAGGCCGTGCTGATTGAACAACAACTCAAAAGAAAAGGTCTCTCCAAACCGACCTTTGCTTCAAAACCAACCTTTGCTTCCAAGCCAAACTATCAAGACAAGGGTAAGTCTTCTTCCACAACAAATAATGCTTTTAAGACTGATGTCCCTGCTCGTTTTGACAAAGGAAAAGCAGTTGAGAATCCTAGTCGTGCAAGAGACATCAGGTGCTTCAAGTGTCAAGGACTTGGCCACTATGCCAACCGATGTCCAAACCAAAAGGTGATGGTGCTCTTGGAGAATGGAGAAGTTGAATCTGAAGAAGACAAGGAGGATCTCGGACCAGTTTATGATACTGATAATGAGGAAGAAGCACTTGACTTCCCAGTTCATGGCCCCCTTCTTGTTACTAGAAAGACTTTGGACGACACCTTTGATCCCATCTTTGATGAGGAGGCCGATGGCGTGATCGATGAGTTTTGCTCGACCTTTGTGGAGAGCTCTGGTCCGATCTATGATGAGGATGTTCTTGATGAGCCAAGCCAAGGTTCACTACTGGTTACTAGGCGTACCTTGAGTGTCCAACCCAAATCCAATGAAAAAGAACAAAGGGAGAATCTCTTTCACTCTAGATGTCTCATTTCTGATAAAGTTTGTTCTTTGATTATTGATGGAGGCAGTTGCACTAATGTGGCCAGTGACACTCTTGTAAAAAAACTTGGGCTTGTTACTCGACCTCTTTCTCGTCCTTTCAGGTTAGAGTGGCTCAATGAGGCTGGAGAACAGTATGTGAAGGAGCAAGTCACAGTTCCACTCTCCATTGGCCGATATGAGGATGAGGTTGTGTGCAATGTGCTTCCCATGGATGCTTGCCATGTTCTCTTGGGCCGACCTTGGCAATTTGACAAGAAGGCAGTACATGATGGCTTCACAAACAGGCACTCGTTTGATCACAAAGGAAAGAAGATCACTTTGGTGCCTTTGTCACCTTCGGAAGTCCATCAAGACCAGGTCCAACTTAGGAAGAACCGAGACCAAGACTCTAAGGCTGATAAACCTGAGACAAGTACCAGAAACTCCAACTTCTTTGTCAAAGAAAGTCAGGTAAGGAAGTCTCTTTGCTCTCAAAAGCCATTCCTCTTACTTGTTTATAAAGAGTCTCTTTTGGCCTCATCTTCTTCTGACCTTGCACCGGAGATTCCGAGTGAATTTTTAGGTATCTTGCAGGATTATTCTGATGTGTTTCCAGAAGAAAATCCAAAGGGATTGCCACCAGTGAGAGGCATTGAGCATCAGATTGATCTTGTCCCGGGCGCATCTCTTCCGAACCGACCAGCGTACCGCACCAATCCGGTCGAGACCAAGGAGCTGGAGAAACAGAATCAACGACCCTGCTTGAGAAGGGATACATCAGAGAGAGTCTCAGTCCCTGTGCAGTGCCTGTTCTACTCGTCCCAAAGAAGGATGGCTCCTGGAGGATGTGTGTGGACTGCCGGGCCATAAACAACATCACGGTAAAGTATCGACATCCTATCCCTCGCCTTGATGATATGCTTGATGAACTCCATGGTTCTAAGTACTTTTCTAGATAGATTTGAAAAGTGGCTATCATCAGATTAGGATGAAAGAAGGTGATGAATGGAAAACGGCCTTTAAAACAAAACTAGGTTTGTATGAGTGGCTCGTCATGCCCTTTGGTCTCACAAATGCACCTAGTACTTTCATGCGCCTAATGAATCATGTCTTGAGGTCTTTTATTGGTCATTTTGTTGTAGTGTACTTTGATGACATCTTATTTACAGCAAAAGCCTTGATGAGCACAAACAGCACCTGAAATCTGTTCTTGAAGTCCTTAGAAAGGAACATTTGTTTGCTAACCTTGGAAAATGTTCTTTTGGCACAGATCATGTGGTCTTTTTAGGTTTTGTTGTAGGTGCAGATGGCCTTGAGAGTGGACGAGCAGAAGGTCCAAGCAATCCGAGACTGGCCCATTCCAAAAACCATTAGTGAGGTGAGAAGCTTCCATGGCCTTGCCGGTTTCTATAGGCGGTTTGTTCAAAACTTCAGTACCTTGGCCGCTCCTCTCACTGAAGTGATCAAGAAGAACGTGGGGTTCAAATGGGGACCAGCTCAAGAAGAAGCATTCGAAATCCTTAAAGGGAAGTTGACTAATGCCCCTTTGCTTGTACTTCCAGATTTTTCTAAAGCTTTCGAGATCGAATGTGATGCTTCTGGTGTTGTATTGGTGCTGTATTGATGCAGGAAGGAAAACCAGTTGCTTATTTCAGTGAGAAGCCTTGGTGGTGCCATGCTCAACTACCCACATTACGACCAGGAACTCTATGCCTTGGTGAGAGCCCTTCAACGTGCAGCACTATCTTTGGCCTAAGGAGTTCATCATCCACACTGACCATCAGTCTCTAAGACATCTTAAGGGTCAGCAGAAGCTCAACAAGAGGCATGCTCGTTGGATGGAGTTCATTGAAACATTTCCTTATGTGATCAAGTACAAACAAGGTAAGGAGAATGTTGTGGCCGATGCATTGTCTCGAAGGTATACTCTTCTTTCAGCCCTTGAGACTAAATTGCTTGGTTTTGAATTTATCAAGGATCTTTATGCCTCTGATCAGGATTTTAAAGAGATTTTTCGAAAATGCACCAAGGTTGCTTATGGGAAATACTTTCAAAGTTCTGGTTTCTTATTCTTTGATAACCGTTTGTGTGTGCCCCAATGTTCTTTGAGGGAGTTGTTTCTCAGGGAAGCTCATGGAGGAGGATTTATGGGACACTTTGGTGTCAAGAAGACTTACAAGGCTGTTCATGACCACTTCTATTGGCCGAGTTTGATGAAAGATGTCGAGAGAATCTGTGGCCGATGTGTGGTGTGCAAGAAGTCTAAGCCTAAAGCATCAAACGACGGTTTGTACTCAGCTCTACCCATTCCCTCTCATCCTTGGGTAGACATTTCTATGGATTTTGTGCTTGGTTTGCCTAGGTCCAAAGCTGGACGAGATTCTATCTTTGTGGTTGTAGATAGGTTCTCAAAAATGGCTCATTTCATTCCTTGTCACAAAACTGATGATGCTGTGCAAGTTGCAGATTTATTCTTTAAGGAAGTTGTTAGATTGCATGGAATGCCTAAGACCATTGTCTCTGATCGTGATGCTAAGTTCCTTAGCTATTTTTGGAAGACCTTGTGGTCTAAGCTAGGTACTAGATTGATGTTCTCAACGACTTGTCATCCGCAAACTGATGGGCAAACTGAAGTAGTTAATCGAACCTTGTCTGCTTTGCTTAGATCTTTGGTTAAAAAGAATCTTAAGACTTGGGAAGAATGTTTGCCTCATGTTGAGTTTGCTTACAATCATGCATTGCATTCAGCTACTAAGTTTTCTCCTTTTGAGGTTGTTTATGGATTTAATCCTTTGTCTCCACTTGATCTTTTACCTTTGCCTTTGAGTGAACGAGTTAGTACAGATGGCAAGAGGAAGGTGGACACGATCAAGAAGCTGCATGAACAGGTCCGGGCCAACATTGAAGCCAAGACCAAAGGTTACAAACGACTTGCAGACAAGAAGAGAAAAGAAATGATCTTTCAGGAAGGTGATCTTGTTTGGGTCCATTTGAGGAAGGAACGATTCCCGGAACAAAGGAAGTCCAAACTCATGCCCCGGGTCGATGGTCCATTCCAGATTCTCAAGAAACTCCATGACAATGCTTACCAGCTTGATCTTCAGGGTAAGTATGATATCTCTTCAAGTTTTAATGTTTCTGATCTATCTCCTTTTCTTGTAGATGATCCGGATTTGTGGACAAATCCTTTTGAAGAGGGAGGGAATGATGGAACCCAGGACCTGGACCAGGACTTGGAGCAGACTCAGGACGATCAGATCAATCCAACTGAGGTTCAGCCGTTCAGCCGTACCAGATCAACGGACAGAGCCGTGTACCGGATCGACCCGAGTGCACCCGGACGCGACCTAAGGATGGATTCACGACCTGATGACCGAATCAGCCGACCCACAGGCGTTCTTCCCCGACCCATTCGTCATTCTAGAGCCAACAGTCAAGTCAGAACCCATGATCATCGAGATGAACCTGATTCCGGACTTAGCCATTCTTTTCTGGCCCGTTTGGGCGTACCGCACACCCGGATCAGGCTGATCTCGACTTGTCCGACCACTTTGATGATTTTATGATGATCGATGCATCCAGCTTCTCCAAAGGGATGTTACTTAGGCTCTCTGAAGATTTGGGTCGAGCTATCTCTTCATCCGTTCATGGATCATCGATGATCGACCATGCGGGCAGCCTTGCGTCCGTCCTTCTCCTTGCCGCGGACGACCTGATCAACACAGAATGAACCTGGACGAATCACGAACCTGGACAGTCAATGCACCTTGCCAAGTCTTCCTCAGTTTCCGCGCATTGACTGGTCTTGGTCCAAGTTCACATTTTCAATGTCATTGTTTTCAACATTTTTCATTTTCAATGTTGTCATTTCCAATAATTTCTTTTATGTTTCTTTGACTCACAAACTCTATATAATGTGATGTCTTCCATGAATAAAATACAATCGATTTCCTTTTTATAATTTGAGTCTTCTCTCATTGTTCTTTGTCTCAAGAACATTCATAGTTTGCTTGGTGAGGTTATCTCCGAGTGAAACACTTCGTTGTGTTGGACCGGTGCGTCACATCCGGCAACCTTCGAACATCTGGTAGTATCTTTGGGCTTCCGCAACCCTTAGTGTCACCCTTCGATCCACCAGTTCTCAATCCACTCGGATCTGAGTTCATATCGTTCATACCGGCAGAGTGATCCTTACTTAGGTTCTATCACTCCACCCCTGCAGGAGAAGCATCATCAATCTCATCGAATTCGATACAATGGATAAAAGATGTTTGGGCAGTGAATACATCACCTAAGATGAAGACGTTCCTATGGTCGATCCTCCAAGATGCCCTCCCTCTGGGAAAAAACCTTCTGATCAGAGGAGGAATTACAGATGGTAATTGTAATAGATGCCAAGAAAGAGAGACGGCAATACACTGTTTCTTCACCTGCCCGTTTGCGGCTAAGGTATGGCAAAGCGTTCCTCTTCATAGGGCAGTTCACATAGCTGCAGACAATACCCTCCCGGAGATCCTAACACTATTCAGAGCCCAAATATGCCTTCCACCAACAGGGATTGTATACAGTGTACTCCCCTGGATCTTGTGGGTCATTTGGACTTCACGGAATACACTTCTCTTCGAAGGAAGAGCAATATCACCTGAGGAGACCGCGACAAAAGGAATTCGATTAGCCCAGGAATGGTCCCAATCACAAGGCTTGAATAAGAAAGATGGGCAGTTACCGGCTCTGCCACCTCCCAAAGCAATCGGTACAAGGAATGACGCCCTTAGTACTCCCTCTTTGACATGCAAAGTCGATGCGGCTTGGAACAGTGAAGCGAAGGCAGCAGGATTCGGCTGGATTTTCGAAGGCCCCCTTCTAAACACTCCGATCTATGGATCGTCGACCCAAGATTTCATTGGATCCCCCCTTGTAGTAGAAGCTCTCGCCGTGAGAACTGCTCTTGGTGTAGCGACGTCCCTTGATATCTCCTCCCTCAGAGTCTTCTCTGATAACTCAACGCTCGTTAGAGCTATTTGCAGCGATCAACAGTCCAAAGAAATCATCGGAATCGTTCACGATATTCGATCGATCTCCTCTGTAATTGCATCTGTTTCTTTTTCGTTTCTTCCTCGATCAGAAAACTCTTCGGCTGATCGCTTAGCAAAAAGGACTCTTCAAGCCCATCTCCTATTGTAATAACTTCGGTTGGAGCCAAGCTTGGGCTCAAATCTTTTATTTTCCCCTAATGAATTATTATCCAGTGACAAAAAAAAACTTCAATTCCATAGAAGATCCAAATGTCCAAGTTATGAAATCATGGATTTTACAAAGGCACTGTAGCCAGTAACAAAATCAACAAGCTCTTCCTCCATCCACTTTATTTAGACAATATTTTAATGATTTTCATGGATCTAGAAATAATTTACCAAAGTATTAATTTGTTTCAATATATTGTATAAATTATATTTAGTTTAACTTAAATATGTTATCAGTATGTAAAATCTATGAATACCTTTAAATAATTAAATTTATAATTAATAATTTTAGTTTAAAATTAAAATATCATTTGTTCATGAAAAGTTAGACTTTTAAATAAAATAATAATAATATCTATGTATTTTATTTGTAACTGTAAAAATTAAGAACTGTTATGTAAATACAAAATGTTGTGTGTTTATAGGTAACAATAATGTATTTCTTCATAAAAATGTCTTTTAGTTATAATCACCAAAAAGTTAAAAAATTATTGTGTAAATAAAAAAATATTTAGAGAAAAAAATAACAACCTCTATTCTAGGGAGAAAAAAAAAAGAAATGGGTTAGAAAAATTTTTACTTCTTTTGTCAAAGAAAATTTTACTTTATTATAACAGAGAACAAATATTAGGATGAGTTGGAGATGCTATACACCATTGTCACCAAACTCAATCGCCGACTCAGCAAATCTTCCTCTTCTCTAGTTTTTTTCAGGCATTACGTTTCTCATACACTACCTCCACTTGCGTCTCTTCACCATCTTCCTCTCTCGGTTTCTTCATCTCATAATTTGACTTGCGCGCCTATCCCACCTTGTTTCCCTTACCGGCCAGAGGAGGACATTCCGGGCACAAGCTTTGTTTTGGATTTTAATTTGAGTTACGGGAAGAGATCGGCTAGGGTTTCTGAACAGAAAAAACGTAACTTCCAAGTCAAGATATCTTCTAGGTTTAGTGATCTTTTTGTTTTATGGGTTCTCAGACGTTTTTGACGTGAAGCATTTCAAGAAGACGCTGAGTCGCTGAGATCAGACGTGCGTATTGTTTCTTCTCTACCGTCGACGCATCTTATGTCTAGACTGACAATTGAGAATCAGATTCCGTGAGACTTTTCTCCGTTTTAGATCCGTGCTAACTAAGTTCCTTAAACATGTGATTCTCTGTTGTTTACTTGTTTAGATCAGTTTTATGTTTTCCCTGGTTCTTGATTTTGAATGTTCTCTTATGCTGTTGAATGAGTATCTTTCAGGGAAACAGAGCCTATGTAGCTTAGTCGTCTGACTGGGAAGCTTCATGGTTAGTCTCACGGCCATCTCGAGTCACAGAGAAAGCGGAGAGATCGTGACGTGGTGGCTTATCCCGTACCGGAGTGTATGTGCCATCATGGGAAACACATGTCTATAGGTTTCTTCTAGCTCAGGTTCGTAGCTCCTCAAGGCAAATATCCGAAACAAAACTCAGGACTTAAAGGGTTCTCGTAGCTCAGGTTCCTTGCTCCTGAAGGCAACACCTACTAGGACATGTCCAGTTGCATCCAGACGTTGTATGCCACGTGTACTGTAAGTGAACATTCAATTGTTACCGTTTGTAATAAGAGAGTTAGTTAGTAGACTAGACTAGTAGTCATGTCAAAGATGATATTGTTCGTCTATAGCCAATGGTGAAGATACACGTGTAACCTAGTTTCATGGCATAAAGATTGTTTTGTTTCTTTTAAGTTTTTTTTTTAGACAAACAGAAAATACAACTAACTTAAAATCGTTATTTCACTTAATTTTTAAAAATAAATTATTGTTATTCTATTTAAAATTCTAAAATCTTTTGTTTTATTTATTTTTTACTAGGTAGTAATGTGTAAAATGATATTGCTCATTTATAAGTTATAACCAATGGTTCGTCAGAAAGAGACGTGTAAACTCATTTTCACGACATAAAGATTGTTGTACGTTTCTTTGTCTTTTTCTAGAAAAAATAACAAAAACACAACTTAAAAAACTTCGATTGGTTTAAAACGTTACCATGTAATATATTAATTTAATTAATCGGCGTGATCATAATAATTGAAAAACATCGCTTCTGTCAAACACTATCCGCCAAACAAAAAAGACCATCCATCCATCCATTCTCTAACCGCCGCCAAACAATGGAGACGACGAAGAACAACGACAGCCGTACGATTGACCATCGCTCCGGCTACGATCAACGGACAGGAATCTACCACAGCCTTCGCTCCCCTCTCTCCTTACCTCCCATCGACCAACCTCTCTCAACCTCCGAATACGTCCTCTCTCTCCTCCGCAACTCCTCGCCGCCGGCCACCGCCGGAAAAGACGTCGAATCCGCTACTTACCTCGTCGACGCGAGCTCCGGCGATAGCCTCACTTACGGAGAGCTTCTCCGTGGGGTTCGCTCCCTCGCCGCGTCTTTACAAAAGCGGTTCACCTCCGGAGACGTCGCGTTCGTCCTCTCCCCGGCGTCGTTGCATGTGCCGGTGCTTTACTTGGCTCTGATGTCGATCGGAGTTGTGGTGTCTCCGGCGAATCCGATCGGATCTGAGCTGGAGGTGAGTCACCAAGTCGAAGTCAGCAGACCGGTGATCGCATTCGCCACGTCACAGACCGTTAACAAGCTCCGTTCATCTTCTTTCCCTCTCGGAGTCGTTATAATGGACTCTCCCGAGTTTCTCTCTTGGTTAACAAAACCGGAGGATTCTCTAATTCCGGTTCGAGTAAACCAAACCGACACTGCAGCGATTCTCTTCTCGTCCGGGACCACGGGCAGAGTCAAAGGCGTTCTCCTCACACACCGCAACATAATCGCGTCAACGGCTGTTTCTCACCAACGAACAATCAACGATCCCGTTGACTACGACCGCGTTGGACTCTTCTCTCTGCCGTTATTCCACGTGTTCGGCTTCGCGATGATGATCAGAGCCATCTCGCTTGGAGAGAAGCTCGTGCTTCTTGGGAGGTTTGAGCTCGAGGCGATGATGAAGGCTGTGGAGAAGTATAAGGTCACTGGTATGCCTGTGTCTCCGCCTTTGATCGTGGCGTTGGTGAAGTCGGAGCTTACGAAGAAGTATGATCTCGGTTCGTTGCGGTCATTAGGTTGCGGCGGTGCTCCGCTTGGGAAAGATATTGCTGAGAGGTTTAAGCGGAAGTTCCCGGGCGTTGATATTGTTCAGGTGATAAAAGAGTAGTTTTGACTTGGCATTATAAGATTCTTGCAGGTTCGGATAGGATCTGCTGGTTCGGATCCGGACGACACAGCTCAATAAAACATTAGCTTTAATCCCAATATTTTAAAAAGTTTTTTACATAAGAATAAGCTCCTAAATTATGAAACAATTTTTTTTATAAAATAAAATCTTAAAAGAGGTTTATAGTCTCAAAATTTTGATTCTTGGAATCTAATTTATAAATCAATGTTTTGACAGGGCTATGGCTTGACAGAGAGTACTGGGCCAGCTGCGGCTACGTTTGGACCGGAAGAGACGGTAAGATACGGGTCAGTTGGTCGTATCTCTGAGAATATAGAGGCGAAAATCGTTGATCCATCCACCGGAGAAGCTTTACCACCGGGGAAGAACGGTGAGCTTTGGCTACGAGGACCAATCATCATGAAAGGTATGTGATTGAATAGTTTAGAGCTTTCACATTCTCTGGGTGTGTGCTGAGTTTATTTTACTGATTAGGTTATGTGGAGAATGAGAAAGCAACTGCTGAAACATTAGATCAAGAAGGGTGGTTAAAGACTGGTGATCTTTGTTACATTGATTCTGAAGGGTTTTTATATATTGTTGATAGGCTAAAAGAACTTATCAAATACAAAGCTTATCAGGTAAATTATATATTAGTGAAATGTCTCAAGAAGAAGAATATGATCAGCTCTTTGGAGTTTTTATACTAATCAATAAGCATATCATTATAGGTCCCACCGGTAGAACTGGAGCAGATTCTTCATTCGAATCCGGACGTGGTTGATGCTGCAGTTGTTCCGTGAGTATATAAGAACCAAAACTATGTACACACACACACTCACAGTTTATGTAACTTGTGTGTTTCTGACACGGACACGGATTTAATTCTCAAGGTTTCCGGACGAGGATGCAGGAGAGATTCCAATGGCTTTCATAGTGAGAAAACCAGGAAGCAATCTCAACGAAGCACAAGTCATTGACTTTGTAGCTAAACAAGTAACGTCGTTTTAATTCTGTTCTTGGTGAAGACATAACAATTTAGTTTGGTCTTAAGATTTTATGTTATGTTTTTGCTTATGGTACTTGTGTCTGTGTAGGTTGCTCCGTATAAGAAAGTAAGAAGAGTTGCTTTCACAAACGCGATCCCCAAAAACCCTGCTGGCAAGATTCTGCGTCGGGAGCTAACCAAAATCGCCGTGAGTGGCAACGCCTCTAAGCTTTGAGATAACCGGCCGGCTTAATTATGATTCTATCGGTTCTCAGTGAATATGGACTCGGTTTACTTGTTTAAATTATCCATCGTTCTCTTTTACCGCTTCAATTTCATTCCGTGCAAATCTGTAATTTCTTGCGTTTTATTGGTCTGGTTGAATAAGATGCCGACTGGTTTTCCCGCTACCACCCGCAAACGCAGCTTTTGCGGTTTATAACGGTTGTTGGCGTTTCGAAACAATCACAGAAAACGCTACAAATCGCTTCAAACCGCTCCGAACCTCTTAAAATCAAAAGCTGGTTCCAGCTAGCGTTTGCGGTTGCGGGCGGTTGCGGAAGGGTAAATTTTTTTTCTTTAAAAACAGAATAAATAAAAATAATACTAAAAATATCCAATAAAAATTTTCAATTGAAATAATAGAAATTGTAAAATGTATTTATATTATATTTCAATTTATATTATAAAATTCAAAACTAAAATATTTTCTATAAATTTTAAAATTGAATAATATAGTTTTATAAATATAAATTTTTATATTTATCATATTATTATGATTTTTAATATTTTATAATTACATAAAATGTAAATATTGTTAAATTATTATTTAACAGATGTTGCGTTTTGTAGTTTACCAGTCATAAAAGTCCCGCAAACGCAACAATTTCTAACAGTTATACCAGTCGTACAAATCTCTAAAAAACGCTTAAAACCGCAACCACCCGCACCCGCAAACTCCTGCAACCGCAACCGCAACCGCTGCGGTTACACCAGTCAAGCAAGTACAGTGAGCGGTTTGTATTTTCGTTAAATATGATTTAAAGTAAATACAGACCGTTCGATCAAACGTGAGTGCATCTACACCCGTCAAACCAATAAAAGCGTAGTTAGCGTGTACACCTATAAAAATCCAACGGTTCTACACCGGCCTAGACTAACTAAAGCGATCTAACGGTCATAAATGAATACTTATACCACTCGCACACAACTCATAAATTAAGAAAAAGGAAATTATTGGAGGCATCGAATCCAACGGTTACAAACCGTCCTGGATTAACTGATTTGAATCTAACGGTCATAAATTAATAAATCAGTATTATTAAAAAAAGGAAATTATTGGAAGCAGCCGCCGACCATATCATCGGGCGTATAAAGAAAGGGAAAGTAATAGAGAAACGCGACGATTGATATTGAAAACGCGTCTCAAAGAATTATTTAGAGAGAGAGAGAGAGAGAGGCTTCACGAAGTTGCTTCTGGCGATCGCATCGGCTCCGTAGATCGATCTCCTTCCATCTCAAATCCTCCTCCGTTCTCTTCTTACCTTCCCTCCGGTAAGACCTTCCGGAACTTGTGTGAATCGGAGGAGATCAAGGGAAATCAAAAAAACCTATCGCATCCCTGGAAAATTGAATTTCTAGGGTTTCTAAATTTTTCTTGAATTGGTTGATTGATCGATTCGAATCTTGCTTATCGTGATTTGATTCTCTAGGGTTTCGTTGATTGGGTTGATTCTCTTTTTTCTTTTATCACTTTGATTTTTCTTGTGTACGATTCAATTATCTCATTGAGAAGAATACGATGGCGGCAGGGGGAGGAGTTGATGTCTCTAGAAGTTCTCTTTCCGTCAAAAAAGACCACGACTTTTACAGGAACGGTGCTCGTGGAGATGGTGAGAGGCGTCCTCAAACTAAACCACCGCTTAACGAGCAAGGTCTCAGGAGGTTTGATGGGCGTAACCGGTCACGGTTGGTTTCTGAGAAAGGGGAGGAGGAGGGTCAGAGACCCGCTGAGAAGAGGAGGAAGTTTTCACCTATCTTGTGGGACGACGTTGAAGATAAAGTTTCTAAAGCTCCTACTTCTAGGGAGAAGACAAGGTCTAGTTTCACTAGTCTGACTACGAATCCGACACGTAAGCAGGATGTTGATGTAACTCTTACTAGGAAGACTTCTCCCAAGGATCAGGTCAACGTGATGATGTCACCAGAACCTGTTGAAGCTCAGGGGCCTGGGATACTTAATGTTGATGTAAATTTTGCTAGGAGGACTTCTCCGAAGGATCAGGTCAATGTTGTGATGTCGGAAGAACCTGTTGATGAATTGGAAGAGGGTCAGTTGGAGGAAGAACAGCAGGTGAAGCAGATATCACCTGTTAAGAAATTATCAAGATGGGAGACGGGTTTAACTTCCCACAATGAGGAGGTAGTATCTCATGCTGATAATGTTGTTCCCAAGACTAGCAGATGGAACAGGAGCAGTTTGAGTCCGGAGTGTGGTGAGTTAGTGGTGTCTGAAGAACGGCAATCCAATTCATCTGGATCTGGTAGTGGGCATCAGAGCGTAGAGAAGCTTAGCGCTAATGGATATTCTGATCATGAGTATTGTAGTTCTCCTAATGACGAGTTAGAAGCTGAAGAACCGGCTTCTCCAGCCCAGGGAGTGATGAACATGCTACTTGGTAGCAGGTCTGTGAATGGGTTTCAGAAGCTAAACAAGATTAACGAAGGTACATACGGTATTGTTTACAGAGCGAGGGATGAGAAAACAAAGGAGATTGTGGCGCTCAAGAAGATCAAGATGAAGGAAGATAAGTACGAAGAAGAGTACGGTTTCCCTTTGACATCTCTGAGGGAAATAAACATTCTTTTGTCATGCAATCACCCTTCAATAGTGAACGTGAAGGAAGTTGTGGTCGGAGGGAGAAACGACAGCGATGTTTACATGGTCATGGAACACTTGGAACACGACCTGAAGTGCTTAATGGAAAGAAAGAAACAGCCTTTTAGCACCAGCGAGGTCAAGTGCTTGATGCTGCAGCTGCTGGAGGGTGTGCACTACCTCCACACGAACTGGATCATCCACAGGGATCTGAAGCCATCTAACCTCCTGATGAACAACACTGGGGAGTTGAAAATTTGTGATTTTGGTATGGCGAGACAGTACGGGAGCCCTATCAAGCCTTACACACAGATGGTCATCACTCAGTGGTACAGGCCACCAGAACTTCTTCTAGGAGCGAAGCAGTACTCTACGGCTGTTGATATGTGGTCAATAGGTTGCATTATGGCGGAGCTCTTGTCTCAAAAGCCTTTGTTCCCGGGCAAGACTGAACTTGACCAACTTCAAAAGGTAATACTTTTTTTTTTAAAGCTTCCTTATCTTGGCTTAACCTGTGGTCAAGTATCTAATCCTTTGTGTTGTTTTGTACAGATCTTTGCGGTCCTTGGAACACCAAACGAGTCAATCTGGCCTGGATTCTCATCGTTACCCAATGCTAAAGCCAAGTTTCCTACACAATCGTGAGTACTAACTTATCTCTTTACGTTTCTTGCTCTTACTATAGTTTGGTTGTGGATTTTAATGTTTATTGATTCTTTTGTGTTGTACAGGTACAATTTGTTGCGTAAGAAGTTTCCAGCGATATCATTTGTAGGTGGTCAGATACTCTCAGAACGTGGATTTGATTTGCTGAATGGTTTACTAACTTTGGATCCTGAGAAACGTCTAACAGTGGAGGAAGCTCTCAACCATAGTTGGTTTCATGAAGTCCCTCTCCCAAAATCACAAGATTTCATGCCCACGTTTCCTCCTAGGCGCTAGATGTGAGGCACTGTGTATCATTTGGAGGAAAGAGCGTTAGATTTTCAGAGTACATCACGTTCCTTCTGTACTGTATTTTTAAAGATCGATTTTTTAGATTTTGTTCGTATCATTAAAAGACTGAGAAAACATTAATTAGAGAACTGAGAAACTGTATAATGTCCTTTTGATTATCTCTTTTGTGTCTACAAGTTGACATGATTTGTCCAAAAAAAGAGTCAACGTGCATCTCTACATAATCATTGACATTGCCTGGAAACGTAAAACGGGTCCAGATTTCAAAAGGATCAAGCCCACTATTTCCTAAAGCCCACTCATTCCAAAGAGGCAATCAGAAGTATATAATTTCACAAATTATTTCACTCCTATATTTTTATTCTCTGTATTTAATGTGGTATTTAATAAACTACTTTAAGTTTTTTTTTCAAGTTCAAAGTGTGTTCAATTTAGATGACATTCCTTTGAGATAACAGAGAGAGCATAACTATAATTTGGATAGAATAGTTCAAAAAATAAACTTTCATTTAGATCAAAACTGTATCCATTAAAATCATAACTGTTACTGTATCCATTAAAATCATAAGATTCATAACTGTTACTATCAGGATCCTATCTAATTTTGATCCCTTAAATATAATTTTATTTACTCTCTCTACCACTGATTTTACAAAGCAATTGATTCTTTCACTAAACAATAATGATTTAGTTCTATTATTTTCCATTTTTATTTGATTTTTTCTCACTTTTAATATGATATAATAGGTAGATCCACGTTTCCTAATTGTATTTGTGTGTCAGTCGCAGTTATAAATTTTGTCACAATTTAACGACTACAATAACCATTATAGGTATGATTTCATTGATAAAATACCACTTTAAATCCCTTCACAAAAACAATTACTAGTGCGAATAACATGAATACTGATTTATAAAATAATAACAAAGAAAGATGATAGTTTTAAGTTTGCTATAAACTAAAATAAGAATCTATTAAAATATTACATTGATATATATTTGTTCAGTTAAAATAAAGAAAACAAATCCACTGTTATAATCTGGGTGAAATGTGGAGAGTGAATTGTGAAGAATGTTGTGTTTTTTCTCATTAGCTAACACCACTTTATATAATGGTTTATACAAGGGTTTACAAATGCTTTATAAAGAAGTAAATCTACACATTACCTACTCTTGACTACATTGATGTCATACATGAAGACTTGGTCAAGGTGATGATAACAAGGTTAACTAAGTCTTCTGATCTCGAACCGGAATGTAGACGGACCGAAGTAAACCGGATGTAAACCTCCTTGGACTTCCTCTTGTACTTGTTGGACTTGTCTAGTACTTGGTTATAGTCCATCCATACAATAGATATTATAACACTCCCCCTTGGATGCCATAACCATATGAGTTCATAATATGCTTAATGTTGCCTCATTAAAACCTTACTAGGAAAACCCATTGGGATAAAACCATAGTTAAAGAAAAAGAGTACAACACATACTACTCCCCCTGATTTGAACATCACTTGCTGAATAGATGTTCATGGATTCTTATTTGAACAATCTTGTATTGTTCGGACATATCATGTCTCTTAGAATCCTGATGGTACTTTAGAAAATGTACCACTTTGGTATCGACCACTTAAGTACTTTAAATAAAATGTACTATTTTATACTATGGTCGTTTGATTATGGTTCTTGACCAAATCACTTTTATATGCCTTTCCATAATATTGGTCGGCTAGTACTTTAGATCCTTTATATAATATGGATCATCATTATATCAAGTATGAGCTACTTAACTCTTTAGGACTTATGGACATGCCTTAGCTTTATGAGTATAATATTATTTACCATAGACAACTTTATACATAGGTCATGTTGGTTAGATCATGATCCTTGTTTACATATGTCCATAGATGATCTATGATCGATCTAAGACATTTTCCAGTCTTAGTGTGCCGGCAATTCTTACACACATATATATGGACGATTGGACTGATATAAGCCGGACATGATCATGACATAGAATTGAGAGTGAGTTACGATAAAAGACACTTTTGTCTCTTTTATTTCACAATTACACACATTTCACTTGGTGGACACAATTCAGGAAATCGAGGTGTGTTTTATACCAATTTGCCCCTTACTGACTTTGGAAGAGATTTTATTATTTTCTTATTTTTTATTTTTATTAGTTTTTTCCTTCTTTCTTTTCTACCGTAACTTTCACTTCGCCATTTTCATTTTCTCTGTATCCACCATCTCTTCCTCTTCTCAAGTAACCATCTCAAGTTCTCCACTATCACTGTATCCACCATCATATCCATAAAACCTCCATTTCCATATCAACCTTCATATCCACAACCTCTGTAACAAATTCCATATCCACCACCACCGTATCCATAACCTCCATTTCCCTATCAGCTTTCATATCCACAACCTCCGTAACAACTTTCGTATCCACCACCTCCGTATCCATAATCACCATAACTTTCATCTTCTTATCAACCTCTGTAACAACTTTCGTATCCACCGCCTCCGTATCCATAACCACCATAACGTCTATCTCCGTAACAACTTTCGAATCCACCGGAGCCTCTGTATCCACTGCCACCTTAACCTTTGTATCCTTCACTCTCACGTCTTATACCTCCACTGTATCCACCATCACCTCCTCCTCTTGAATAACTACCTCCGCCACCAATTTTTCCACCTCTGTATCCACCATCTTCATATCCATAACTACCACAACCTCCATTCCATTATGCACCACCACCTCTACCGCAGCATCCATAAAGCATATCTTCCCTTGTTTCCACTCCCGCTTATCCATTTCTGTGCTGGAGAAAGATCATACGAACTTGATTGCGTATTCCGCAACGGCAGCCCATAAGAAGAAGATCGAGAGAAAGCTAAGGATTCAAAGATGCTATCAGCCTGAGATTGAAAACTTTCATTGGCGGATCCCATCAAAATCGTTTTGGAGCGATCTGGTCATTAATGTTTCTGTAATTAGCATGATCCAATTTTTTTTTTTTTGGGTTTGTACAACAAATGAAGAAGATGATGGCGTGACTTTCAGAATCACTTTCCTCGTCATCTGAATCAACCCTCCTCGTCACGTGACCCAAGTCTTGGTCTTTAGATCGATCAATAACAGACTCGGTGAGGATCATATCCCTGCTCGCATCATCGGCTTCACCGTTGGCAAGCGATTCACTTGGAGGTTAATCAAATTTGGATTTATTCTATCCGGCAATAATCCGCATTTGCTTAGTCTTATTAACAAAATCAAAAACCTTAATTGAAGATTCGAAAACTTGATTGAGAAAAGAGAATGGAGTTTTTGAGATTGAGAACGAAGAGAATGTAGTCTATTAAAATAATTGAGAAAGTGATGTTTTTGTTTTGACTGTTCTTAAAAAAAATTAAAAAACCAATATGTAGTTCGATGGAGTAGAGAGAGATATCATATGTGTAGTTGGGGGTATATATGACAAACAACACACAGAAAGTGTGTGAGAAGCATGAAGTGTCTTTTAGTGTTATGATAAAGACAGAAAGTGTCTCCGTGAGTAATTTTTTCTAGAATTGATCTAGTTGATCCTCAAATTTATGTCTAATGACATCCATGATCTACAGCTTTATCATGGACCAAATCTTATAATATGGTCGGACCCGATTGGTCGCATATGGACACATAATGCGGTCCTACACCTTTTGTTCAAAGATGAACTTTGATCTTATAGCTTATCTTTATGATAGCTTATTCATTCATACCACAGCTTGGTTGGTTCATGCTGAGAATTTTGACCAACCATAAGTATTACCAAAATTGGGCTAATTTGTGGTGATGGTCTATAACCTTTCTAAGGTTTAATGAATAACCATTTAACCTATCTTAGGCTGGTTAGTATAACACAAGGAATTTAAAATTTCCTATATAGACTGATTTGAACTGTTCTTATAGAACTCTTCATTTGCTTATATGTAGCAATTTAATTCAATCCCGGGACAGCTTTAGAAAAATGTTGTTCATGAGAACTTCTTTTCTCATCTTATGATTCTGAGCTCAATATAATTTTGGTAAAACTTTTAGGTAGCAATTATATTATTATCATCCAGTGAGTCATATATAGCATACTACATCTTTTGAATTTCTTCCAGACATTATATGTAGTGACATATGTAGTATTATCCACCACTTTGGATTATATAGACCTCCCTTGGTCTGTCTCACGATTTTATCCTTCTTTCAGGATTTATCTATTCACTGGGCATCATATGGCGTTTACTTATTTATGGCCAATACTATACGCCTTTTCTATATCACTTTTAGAAACCCCACGTTTCTTTCTTTATTCTTTATTATGAGTACTCTTGCGTGGGTTCATGATCCTCGATTCATTATTCATGTGCTACATGTTTGCACTTTTTCTATTAATGTATGTGTCAACACATTTATATATATATGGTTTCTTCCAGACATCAAATAATTAATTGAGATCTCTTTATCAATGTCTTCAGTACCAAGAGGCTCAGCGTCCCGAGCCCCATTAGTGGGTACCTTAGGCATGGCCATTCCGGCCTTGTCTGGACAATCTATGACCTCGGTTTCTTTTTGCACCTTTCTTTAATTTCTGAGGTCTTTTATCTTTGGAACCAATTCGGTCTTATATTAGACTCTGTAGCAACTTGGTTGTGTCTTTAAGACATCAAAACCGTGTGGTGCTAAGCTGGGATGACATAGTCATTCTTTCTCGGGTCAATGTGTCTGGCCTTTTATTTTGCTATCATTGTAGCATATGGACGTCTATAAATCTTTTCTAGTCCGAGGATCTTTGCCAAGACAATGATGGTTGATACCATTCTTTACCAGCTTATTACTTTTCTCCTTTCAATGTTGGATATTGGGATTCATAAACTTTATGTAATCCTTGTTCCTTGGCCTATGATTAAATCACCCATTTTGGCTCAAGGTTTCTTTTAATGTTATGGAGAAAGTATATTCATAATATATATCCAACATATATTCCCAATCCTCCTTATGAGATTCTAAAATCATATGATCTTCGATGGCACATATATTTGTGGTGGATTCATTCATAATATCTGAATTCATAATATCTTAATATGATATATGTCTGGACTCATGACCCGTATTAGTATGAGGTGGGAATATTTATTATCACTTATATGGCCTGATATAATATCTACGGCCTGATGCAAGTTAATCTTTTATAACTCATGATGTCCCCAAGCATATGGATTTTTCAACCTTATAGGTAATGGTCATAATATCATAAATTCAACCAATATGTTATATGGTTGTTGACCATGTTTCACGGATTTTAGTATGGTCATGTATCATGGGATTTTTCCTCACTCCCCCTCATGAACATACTCTAATTCGTGGTGCTTGGGACAATAAATTCCCTTGTGCATAGATATAAATTGGACAAACGTGAGATCTTATGAGATAGCTTTTGTGCCCTTTTAAATCTTTGCATCATAATTCAGATGGCTAAGTATGGAAATGCCATCTAAGTGATAAGTTTCGTGGGTCAATCAAACATGATTATGATTGCCCTGGCTATTTGCCTATTATCATATTGATCATTAGATCAATAGAGAATGTAGTCTCGACCACTTATGCGATTTTTAATTTAGGTACTCTTATTTCTTTTTGCCCATTGTTGGAAACCATATTTTCTTCTTAATTCAATGGGTCTTATAGGGTGAATATAATGCCTTTTAGGCAATGCCTTGGTCGGACTTCTTTTCCTTTCTTTCAAGGAATGTCCAGTTGAGTTCAAGAGTATTTTATGCATCATAATAGAGCCTAGATGGCCGAGCATGTCGTGCCATATGTTAAAGGCTTCTCTGAACTCTTTGGAAAGTGATTTGGGGTATTAACCCACAATCATATTTATCTTGGCTCAATGAAGGCCTATAGATATAGTAGGGATAGTCTCTAGGACTTTCCTTTGGCCTTGGACATTTTTATAAATCATAAGGAATCATTTCTTTCCTTTGCCCATAGTTTCAATATGTAGACCATTCATATGAATGTCTTTGAAACTTTGATAAATTTTACTTTGATTTATGGGGAATGTAATGCATCAGAGATTATTAGATGGGTGCCTTTAGGCATCATGAGGTTGGACTAGCCATGACCTTGAATAAAAATATCTTTTCTCTTAATGTAATGTGGCTTGGTCCACTATAGAGAACAAAGACAAAGTAAAATGATGTCGAAATCTAATTGGCCTTTATTAAGGCAATATGAAGTCTCGTATTCAAGCTGATCATCATTCTCATGGTCGAAATCATTCGCACCATCTAGATGGACCCAATGGGCCATAGGGTTCTTGTTAAGGCCTTTATTAAGGCAATATGAAGTCTCTCCTTGTAGAGTTCAATAAGGTGCTTGGGATTTCTACATTGGTTGGCCCAATGGTTGTTCATCCCACACCGATGGCAAGCAGATTTGGTCGAGGCATGGGTATTAAAATCGGACTTATACCCACGGCTAGGTTGATAACCTTGGCCTCGGCCTCGACTATGAAGTGATTGTGGGTGATATCTGTTGGGCCCGAATATGGCCCGATAGCTGACTAGTGAATAACAAAGGATGATAACAGGCCACGACAGGCCCATCACGAATTCGATATCTGAAAGGAGCTAAGCTGGAGCCGGAGGCTGAGAGCTAAGGACTTTTATCAAAGAGGTCACGATGAAGAGGAAGCTCACATCGTAACAGAAGGAGCGCAGGACCCGGTCAAAGGGAAGCTGTTGCGGATTCCTCAATAAACGGAGAAGATCTCGGGAATCAGTTGGTGACGATCAAGCGGGACCTGAGGCTATTTAAAGAGAAAGCAAGTCAAGAAAGAAGAACTATTCGATCCATATTTCACTCGATACTCTGAAAACATTCTCATTCACATCACATTCTTATTATCTTTGTAATCATAAAGGATCACTCTTTGTAATCACTCTTTATCAAAATCATCAATACAAATCAAAGTTCATTCAACAAGTTATTACGGGATTCAGCCCGCGTTATCTTTCCCTAACCTATCCTAAACCTTAAACCTGATCTAAAATCCAGGTGGTGAGTTTAATCCCTCACAATTGGCGCCGTCTGTGGGGAAGAAACAATCGAATCCCTTACCCTAACTTGAGGATGAATCCTACCGATCAGACAACAAATCCGTCTGACCTTAACCTCCCGATTCAGAGTGATGGCTCACCGAACGATGGAGGCTCTACCATTGTAACCTCGGAGCCTCGACGTGGCGACCACCGATCCGGGCAACAGCTTCCGATTAGCGCTCGAACGAGCCAGACTACAACCGGAGCTACTAACCCGAGATCGACAAATGGAACTGCCCTCGGGCTTCCAATCACCGAGAATCCTCAGCAGCAAGTCGTTCCGAATCAAACGGAGGCTCAGCTTTCTGAGATTCGTCAGATGATGATGCAATTAGTTGACAAAGCTCAGGAAAGTAAGCGTACGATGCATCAGCTAGCTGTTAGACAGCAACGATTCGAAGAGATAACAAGATCTCTAGACACAACAACCTAACCACCGCAACGTCAGGGCTCAGGAGTGACCTTCCGAGATCGAATAACTGACCCCTCGTTCCCTCGAGGATGTCTCGACTTTTCCCTTGATAACACTGGATCGGGAGAACAGGGACCAGCTTTCCAAACGCCTCATGCTAGGACAGCTCCCGTGTTCAGTCCACCCCTCACCAGTGCTATGGGAAGCAACATAGCTTCGACTAGCTCTATTCCCGATCAGGTTACTGGTCAGAGCGCTCGCTTACCTCCTCCACCACCTATTCTTAGGTCAGGAGAAGGATTATCCGACCCGTCCGGGGGCAGAACGTCAGCTCCGGTGTTTCGGGCCAGAAACCTAAACACGAATTCGGGCGAACATCAAAGGACGGATGCTGATCCTACAGCTCGCCCCACTAACCTAACTCGTCAAAATAACCCACTTGCCAGTGAGCAAATCAGCCCACCGAGCATTTGGAAAAATGATCGAACACGATTCCATCAGGGACCTGTTCGCCAGGTACATGTTCGTCAGGTACCTAACAATGACCCGACTGTCCTTCCTCTAGAGGGACCTGAGGCTATTCGTAGATATATGGAGCGGACTCACACAGCTCTCCAAAAGCTGGGTGCTAAAGTCCACAAGGCAACGAGCTCAGCTCCCGAGATCGAGAGCTTGATCGAGGAGACCAGTGGGACTCCATTCACTGACAGAATTACCGGCTCTTACATAAGAGATACCCAAAAAATTAGGATCCCCGAGTACGACGGGACCTCAGACCCGAAGGCCTACTTAAGAGTCTTCCGGTTAGCTATCGTGAAGGCTCACTTTACGAAAGAAGAATGCGAGGCAGGTTATTGCAGGACATTCGCCGAAAACCTGGTCGGAACAGCCCTCGAATGGTTCTCTGGTCTTGAGCCAAATTCGATAGACAGTTTCGACCAGTTAAGTAATGCCTTCATGAAGCAGTACTCGACTTATATCCTAAAGCAAGCATCCGAGGCTGACCTCTGGAAAGTTAGACAAGGAGTGGGAGACTCGCTACGAGCTTACATCGAAAAATTAAGAGCAGTGAAAACTAAGCTCTCAAACCCCAACGATCAAGTTGCCATCGAGGCCCTTAGAAGAGGTCTCTGGTATAAATCAGAATTCTGGTCGGAGCTGACGCTCAACCCTCCTCCAACTATCGATGATGCTCTTCATAAAGCCTCTAGATATGTTACCTTGGAAGAGGAAACAACTGCACTAGATAAACTCCACAAGAAACCCCAGAATCACCCGAAAGGTGAAGCCTCGGATTGGAAAGGACCTCATAAAAAGGAGAACTTCCGAAACAGTCAGACCCAAGGAGAGCATTCTTATGCAGTCGAGGATGAAAAAGAGGAAAAACTTCTCGCCGCGACAACTAAAGCTCCCTGGTCGAAAGGCTACGACGAGAGCAAACATTGCTCCTATCACGATCGGAAAGGACATTCAACTGAGGAGTCTTGAGATCTCCTACGACAACTGGCAGCCAAATTTTCAGCCGGAGAAATAAAAGGCGTGGACCTCAAAAAGCCACAGCCCTATCAAAAAAGAGGTCCCAGAGATACCTCTCCGAAACGCGAAAGGTCACCTGAGAAGGAGACAAATTCGCCACCCCCAGCTCCCAAGAAGAGAGTTGATATGATCCTAGGAAAATTCCCAAGGAAAAAGCCTACAAGTCGAGGCCCTCCTGAGCAAACCGCTACCTCAATCGAGCCCCAGCTCAAGGGTAGGCTACATCCTCGGAGGATCCGATATGTGTCAAGACTCCGTTAATTCTATTAAAACTCATGTACGGAAGGCTGCGTCTAACACTCAATCCAAGCCTCCTAACCCCGAGTCGAAAACTAAGATCTCCTTTTGGGAAAGTGAGACGTCAAACCTTGACAGACCTCACGACGATGCCCCGTCACCCTGAACATCGCAGGGTACGAAGTACCCAAGCTCATGGTAGACACCGTGAGCTCCGTCGACCTCATTTTCTATAACACCCTAAAGGGGATGGAAATAGATGAGTACGAAATCGTCGACCAGAAAGCTAGCCTCATTGGCTTTTCCGGAGAAACATCTACCTCATTGGGAACTATTAAGCTCCCAATTATAGCTGGCGGAATCATGAAAATGATGAATTTCGTAGTCATCGACAGACCTTCCCCGTTTCACGCGATCCCAGGAAGACCTTGGATCCATAAGATGAAAGCAGTAGCCTCGACTTATCATCAATGTGTGAAATTCCCAACACCTGAAGGGATAATTACCGTACACGGTAGTCAGAAGATATCCAGGATCTGCTATCTGGGAGGATTCGAAATCCTCAAAAATCCCCCCAATAGCAATTTACAGATCCAGGAGGGTCGCGAAATGCAACAAAATATTCGAGGTCCTCCCAAGAACCTCACCGAGAAAGTTTGCATTGACGACTCAAATCCTGAAAGACAGGTGAGCATCGGATCCGAGCTACCTCCTGAGACAAAAAAGGAGCTCATTGACTTCCTGAAAAGCAATGTCAAAACCTTTGCATGGTCCACCAATGACATGAAAGGCATAGATCCGAACGTCACCACCCATAAACTAAAAGTAGACCCTACTTTCAAACCGATCAAACAAAAACGTCGCAAGCTAGGCCTCGAAAAGGCTCAAGCTGTTAACGACGAAGTTGACCGACTTACAAAAGCTGGGTCCATTCGAGAGGTACACTACCCTGACTGGCTAGCTAACCCGGTAGTTGTAAAGAAGAAAAACGGGAAATGGAGAATCTGTGTAGACTTCACAGACCTAAACAAGGCTTGTCCTAAAGACAGCTTCCCGTTACCTCACATCGACCGCCTGGTTGAAGCAACAGCCGGCCATCGACTCATATCCTTCATGGATGCCTTCTCAGGATACAACCAAATCATGATGGATCCTGAGGATCAGGAGAAAACTGCATTCATAACCGAACGAGGAACCTATTGTTACAAGGTTATGCCATTCGGATTAAAGAACGCAGGAGCTACCTATCAGAGACTAGTAAATAAGATGTTTGCTGGGAACTTGGAAAAACCATGGAAGTCTATATTGATGATATGCTAGTCAAATCCTCAGCTGGAGAAGACCATATCTCCCACTTAAGAGAATGCTTCGATATCCTCAATAAGTACGATATGAAGCTCAATCCCACTAAATGCACCTTCGGGGTACCCTCGGGCGAGTTCCTAGGCTATCTCGTAAACGAAAGAGGTATTGAAACCAACCCGCAGCAGATAGCAACCTTCCTAGAAATGCCGTCACCTAAGACAACCAGAGAGGTACAGAGATTGACTGGACGAATCGCAGCATTAAATCGATTCATATCCAAGTCCACCGATAAATGCCTCCCATTCTACAAGCTTCTAAGAAATAATAAGAAGTTCTTATGGGATGAGAAATGTGAGGAAGCCTTCAAACAATTGAAAGCTTACCTCTCCGAACCTCCGATCCTATCCAAACCTGTAGTAGGAGAGCCATTGTACATGTACCTCGCTGTATCGACT
>NW_026616450.1:0-25024 GCF_000801105.2 Raphanus sativus | reverse complement strand
TAACCAGGAAGTTGAATAAATGCTCATAGGGAGTTGTGAGTAAAGAAGATATCCCACTTTCTATCCAGTGATTCCAGATTAGCATATTCGACATATGGCAATATCTTCATGATTCTTATCAAACCAGGAGTGAACCACATCTAAGAAGCTTTATTTGGAACCACTAATCAGTGGAGAATAACCAGGAAGTTGAATAAATCTCATAGGAGGTTGTGATTAAGAAAAATCCACTTCTATTCCAGATGATTCCAGATTAGCCTGTTCGGACATATGCCATTATCTTTCATGATTCTTATCAAACCAGGATGAACCACGATCTAAGAAGCTTTATTTGGACCACTAATCAGTGGAGAATAACCAGGAAGTTGAATAAATCTCATAGGAGTTGTGAGTAAGAAGATATCCCACTTTCTTATCCAGATGATCCAGATTAGCCTGTTCGACATTATGCAATTATCTTCATGATTTCTTATCAAACCAGGATGAACCACGATCTAAGAAGCTTTATTTGGAACCACTAATCAGTGTAGAATAACCAGGAAGTTGAATAAATCTCATAAGTGTTGTGAGCAAGAAGATATCCCACCTTCTATCCAGATGATTCCAGATTAGCCTGTTCGGACATATGCCATTATCTTCATGATTCTTATCAACCAGGATTAACCACGATCTAAGAAGCTTTATTTGGAACCACTAATCAGTGGAGAATAACCAGGAAGTTGAATTAAATCTCATAGGAGTTGTGAGTAAGAAGATATCCCACTTTCTATCCAGATGATTCCAGATTAGCCTGTTCGGACATATGGCAATATCTTCATGATTCTTATCAAACCAGGATGAACCACGATCTAAGAAGCTTTATTTGGAACCACTAATCAGTGGAGAATAACCAGGAAGTTGAATAAATCTCATAGGAGTTGTGAGTAAGAAGATATCCACTTTCTATCCAGATGATTCAGATTAGCCTGTTCGGACATATGATCAATCTTCATGATTCTTATCAAACCAGGATGAACCACGATCTAAGAAGCTTTATTTGGAACCACTAATCAGTGAGAATAACCAGGAAGTTGAATAAATCTCATAAGTGTTGTGAGCAAAAGATATCCCCTTCTATCCAGATGATTCCAGATTAGCCTGTTCGGACATATGCCATTATCTTCATGATTCTTATCAAACCAGGATGAACCATATATAAGAGCTTGATTGGAACCACTAATCAGTGGAGAATAACCAGGAAGTTGAATAAATCTCATAGGAGTTGTGAGTAAGAAGATATCCCATTTCTATCCAGATGATTCCAGATTAGCCTGTTCGGACATATGGCATATCTTCATGATTCTTATCAAACCAGGATGAACCACGATCTAAGAAGCTTTATTGGAACCACTAATCAGTGGAGAATAACCAGGAAGTTGATAAATCTCATAAGGTGTTGTGAGTAAGAATATCCCACTTTCTATCCAGATGATTCCAGATTAGCCTGTTCGGACATATGCCATTATCTTCATGATTCATATCAAACCGGATGAACCACGATCTAAGAAGCTTATTTTGAAACCACTAATCAGTGTAGAATAATCAGTAAATTGAATAAATCTCATAAGTGCTGTGAGCAAGAAGATATCCCACCTTTTATCCAGATGATTCCAGATTAGCCTGTTCGGACATATGCCATTATCTCATGATTCTTATCAAACCAGGATTAACCACGATGTAAGAAGCTTTATTTGGAACCACTAATCAGTGGAGAATAACCAGGAAGTTGAATAAATTTCGTAGGAGAAGTGAGTAAGAAGATATTCCACTTACTATCCAGATGATTCCAGATTAGCCTGTTCGGACATATGGCAATATCTTCATGATTCTTATCAAACCAGGATGAACCACGATCTAAGAAGCTTTATTTGGAACCACTAATCAGTGGAGAATAACCAGGAAGTTGAATAAATCTCATAAGTGTTGTGAGCAAAAAGATATCCCACCTTCTATCCAGATGATTCCAGATTAGCCTGTTCGGACATATGCCATTATCTTCATGATTCTTATCAAACCAGGATGAACCACGATCTAAGAAGCTTTATTTGGAACCAATATCAGTGGAGAATAACCAGGAAGATTAGTTAAATCTCATAGGAGTTGTGAGTAAGAAGATATCCCACTTTCTATCCAGATGATTCCAGATTAGCCTTTCGGACATATGGCAATATCTTCATGATTCTTATCAAACCAGGATGAACCACGATCTAAGAAGCTTTATTTGGAACCACTAATCAGTGGTAGAATAACCAGGAAGTTGAATAAATCTCATAAGTGTTGTGAGCAAGAAGATATCCCACTTCTATCCAGATGATTCCAGATTAGCCTGTTCGGACATATGTCATTATCTTCATGATTCTTATCAAACCAGGATGAACCACGATCTAAGAAGCTTTATTTGGAACCACTAATCAGTGGAGAATAACCAGGAAGTTGAATAAATCTCATAGGAGTTGTGAGTAAGAAGATATCCCACTTTCTATCCAGATGATTCCAGATTAGCCTGTTCGGACATATGGCAATATCTTCATGATTCTTATCAAACCAGGATGAACCACGATCTAAGAAGCTTTATTTGGAACCACTAATCAGTGGAGAATAACCAGGAAGTTGAATAAATCTCATAAGTGTTGTGAGCAAGAAGATACCCCACCTTCTATCCAGATGATTCCAGATTAGCCTGTTCGGACATATGCCATTATCTTCATGATTCTTATCAAACCAGGATGAACCACGATCTAAGAAGCTTTATTTGGAACCAATAATCAGTGGAGAATAACCAGGAAGTTGAATAAATCTCATAGGAGTTGTGAGTAAGAAGATATCCCACTTTCTATCCAGATGATTCCAGATTAGCCTGTTCGGACATATTTCAATATCTTCATGATTCTAATCAAACCAGGATGAACCACGATCTAAGAAGCTTTATTTGGAACCACTAATCAGTGGAGAATAACCAGGAAGTTGAATAAATCTCATAAGTGTTGTGAGTAAAAAGATATCCCACCTTCTATCCAGAAGATTCCAGATTAGCCTGTTCGGACATATGCCATTATCTTCATGATTCTTATCAAACCAGGATGAACCAATATATAAGAAGCTTGATTGGAACCACTAATCAGTGGAGAACAACCAGGAAGTTGAATAAATCTCATAGGAGTTGTGAGTAAGAAGATATCCCATCTATCCAGATGATTCCAGATTAGCATGTTCGGACATATGGCAATATCTTCATGATTCTTAACAAACCAGGATGAACCACGATCTAAGAAGCTTTATTTGGAACCACTAATCAGTGGAGAATAACCAGGAAGTTGAATAAATCTCATAGGAGTTGTGATTAAGAAGATATCCCACTTTCTATCCAGATGATTCCAGATTAGCCTGTTCGGACATATGCCATTATCTTCATGATTCTTATCAAACAGGATGAACCACGATCTAAGAAGCTTTATTTGGAACCACTAATCAGTGGAGAATAACCAGGAAGTTGAATAAATCTCATAGGAGTTGTGAGTAAGAAGATATCCCACTTTCTATCCAGATGATTCCAGATTAGCCTGTTCGGACATATGGCAATATCTTCATGATTCTTACCAAACCAGGATGAACCATGATCTAAGAAGCTTTATTTGGAACCACTAATCAGTGTAGAATAACCAGGAAGTTGAATAAATCTCATAAGTGTGTGAGCAAGAAGATATCCCACCTTCTATCCAGATGATTCCAGATTAGCCTGTTCGGACATATGCCATTATCTTCATGATTCTTATCAAACCAGGATGAACCACGATCTAAGAAGCTTTATTTGGAACCACTAATCAGTGGAGAATAACCAGGAAGTTGAATAAATCTCATAGGAGTTGTGAGTAAGAAGATATCCCACTTTCTATCCAGATGATTCCAGATTAGCCTGTTCGGACATATGGCAATATCTTCATGATTCTTATCAAACCAGGATGAACCACGATCTAAGAAGCTTTATTTGGAACCACTAATCAGTGGAGAATAACCAGGAAGTTGAATAAATCTCATAAGTGTTGTGAGCAAAAAGATATCCCACCTTCTATCCAGATGATTCCAGATTAGCCTGTTCGGACATATGTCATTATCTTCATGATTCTTATCAAACCAGGATGAACCACGATCTAAGAAGCTTTATTTGGAACCAATAATCAGTGGAGAATAACCAGGAAGTTGAATAAATCTCATAGGAGTTGTGAGTGAGAAGATATCCCACTTTCTATCCAGATGATTCCAGATTAGCCTGTTCGGACATATGCAATATCTTCATGATTCTTATCAAACCAGGATGAACCACGATCTAAGAAGCTTTATTTGGAACCACTAATCAGTGGAGAATAACCAGGAAGTTGAATAAATCTCATAAGTGTTGTGAGTAAAAAGATATCCCACCTTCTATCAGATGATTCCAGATTAGCCTGTTCGGACATATGCCATTATCTTCATGATTCTTATCAAACCAGGATGAACCAAATCTAAGAAGCTTTATTGGAACCACTAATCAGTGGAGAATAACCAGGAAGTTGAATAAATCTCATAGGAGTTGTGAGTAAGAAGATATCCCACTTTCTATCCAGATGATTCCAGATTAGCTGTTCGGACATATGGCAATATCTTCATGATTCTTATCAACCAGGATGAACCACGATCTAAGAAGCTTTATTTGGAACCACTAACAGTGGAGAATAACCAGGAAGTTGAATAAATCTCATAAGTGTTGTGAGCAAGAAAATATCCCACCTTCTATCCAGATGATTCCAGATTAGCCTGTTCGGACATATGCCATTATCTTCATGATTCTTATCAAACCAGGATGAACCACGATCAAGAAGCTTTATTTGGAACCACTAATCAGTGGAGAATAACCAGGAAGTTGAATAAATCTCATAGGAGTTGTGAGTAAGAAGATATCCCACTTTCTATCCAGATGATTCCAGATTAGCCTGTTCGGACATATGGCAATATCTTCATGATTCTTATCAAACCAGGATGAACCACGATCTAAGAAGCTTTATTTGAAACCACTAATCAGTGTAGAATAACCAGGAAGTTGAATAAATCTCATAGTGTGTGAGCAAGAAGATATCCCACCTTCTATCCAGATGATTCCAGATTAGCCTGTTCGGACATATGCCATTATCTTCATGATTCTTATCAAACCAGGATGAACCACGATCTAAGAAGCTTTATTTGGAACCACTAATCAGTGGAGAATAACCAGGAAGTTGAATAAATCTCATAGGAGTTGTGAGTAAGAAGATATCCCACTTTCTATCCAGATGATTCCAGATTAGCCTGTTCGGACATATGGCAATATCTTCATGATTCTTATCAAACCAGGATGAACCACGATCTAAGAAGCTTTATTTAGAACCACTAATCAGTGGAGAATAACCAGGAAGTTGAATAAATCTCATAAGTGTTGTGAGCAAGAAGATATCCCACCTTATATCCAGATGATTCCAGATTAGCCTGTTCGGACATATGCCATTATCTTCATGATTCTTATCAAACCAGGATGAACCACGATCTAAGAAGCTTTATTTGGAACCACTAATCAGTGGAGAATAACCAGGAATTGAATAAATCTCATAGGAGTTGTGAGTAAGAAGATATCCCACTTTCTATCCAGATGATTCCAGATTAGCCTGTTCGGACATATGTCAATATCTTCATGATTCTTATCAAACCAGGATGAACCACGATCTAAGAAGCTTTATTGGAACCACTAATCAGTGGAGAATAACCAGGAAGTTGAATAAATCTCATAAGTGTTGTGAGTAAAAAGATATCCCACCTTCTATCCAGATGATTCCAGATTAGCCTGTTCGGACATATGCCATTATCTTCATGATTCTTATCAAACCAGGATGAACCAATATAAAAGAAGCTTGATTGCGAACCACTAATTAGTGGAGAATAACCAGGAAGTTGAATAAATCTAATAGGAGTTGTGAGTAAGAAGATATCCCATTTTCTATCCAGGTGATTCCAGATTAGCCTGTTCGGACATATGGCAATATCCTCATGATTCTTATCAAACCAGGATGAACCACGATCTAAGAAGCTTTATTTGGAACCACTAATCAGGGAGAATAACCAGGAAGTTGAATAAATATCATAAGTGTTGTGAGCAAGAAAATATCCCACCTTCTATCTAGATGATTCCAGATTAGCCTGTTCAGACATATGCCATTATCTTCATGATTCATATCAAACCAGGATGAACCACGATCTAAGAAGCTTTATTTGGAACCACTAATCAGTGGAGAATAATCAGGAAGTTGAATAAATTTCATAGGAGTTGTGAGTAAGAAGATATCCCACTTTCTATCCAGATGATTCCAGATTAGCCTGTTCGGACATATGGCAATATCTTCATGATTCTTATCAAACCAGGATGAACCACGATCTAAGAAGCTTTATTTGAAACCACAAATCAGTGTAGAATAATCAGTAAATTGAATAAATCTCATAAGTGCTGTGAACAAGAAGATATCCCACCTTCTATCCAGATGATTCCAGATTAGCCTGTTCGGACATATGCCATTATCTTCATGATTCTTATCAAACCAGGATGAACCACGATCTAAGAAGCATTATTTGGAACCAATAATCAGTGGAGAATAACCAGGAATTTGAATAAATCTCATAGGAGTTGTGAGTAAGAAGATATCCCACTTTATATCCAGATGATTCTAGATTAGCCTGTTCGGACATATGTCAATATCTTCATGATTCTTATCAAACCAGGATGAACCACGATCTAAGAAGCTTTATTTGGAACCAATAATCAGTGGAGAATAACCAGGAAGTTGAATAAATCTCATAAGTGTTGTGAGTAAAAAGATATCCCACCTTCTATCCTGAAGATTCCAGATTAGCATGTTCGGACATATGCCATTATCTTCATGATTCTTATCAAACCAGGATGAACCAATATATAAGAAGCTTGATTGCGAACCAATAATTAGTGGAGAATAACCAGGAAGTTGAATAAATCTAATAGGAGTTGTGAGTAAGAAGATATCCGATTTTCTATCCAGGTGATTCCAGATTAGCTTGTTCGGACATATGGCAATATCCTTATGATTCTTATCAAACCAGGATGAACCACGATCTAAGAAGCTTTATTTGGAACCACTAATCAGTGGACAATAACCAGGAAGTTGAATAAATCTCATAGGAGTTGTGATTAAGAAGATATCCCACTTTCTATCCAGATGATTCCAGATTAGCCTGTTCAGACATATGGCAATATCTTCATGATTCTTATCAAACCAGGATGAACCAATATGTAAGAAGCTTGATTGGGAACCACTAATCAGTTGAGAATAACCAGGAAGTTGAATAAATCTCATAGGAGTTGTGAGTAAGAAGATATCCCACTTTCTATCCAGATGATTCCAGATTAGCCTGTTCGGACATTGGCAATATCTTCATGATTCTTATCAAACCAGGATGAACCACGATCTAAGAAGCTTTATTTGGAACCACTAATCAGTGGAGAATAACCAGTGATACACTAAAAATGAATCCTTACTATTGCCAAGTTAATAGTTGCAATTGTAATATTTAAGATTCAAATCCAGAGGACCAGTCTACACTCTAGTTCTATGAGTTTCGAAATCAAGCTAAGAAGAAGATAATAAATTGGTTGAAAGGGACGATAGTTAACAAGCAAATAAAACACGAGATTGATTCAATTAAACAAGAGCTAGCCTAGGGTATTTCATTGGGTGTTGAATTGGAGCCAAACAATTATTCAAGCGCGATGAAGTGCTTTCTAGAACTCGGATCACTCAGCTGGAACACTCCACTGTCGTGGCAGTGATCGCTTTGCAGATCGATCTCACCACCTAACTGTCGTTGGGATGAGGATCGATTGCAAGCTTTAGAGAACAAGTCCGATCAGTTCACTTACCACCCTAATATCTACTTTCGCTGATTAGGGATACTAAGCTCATTCAATACATGTCAAGTTATCTCCTAAGCGGTTAACTAGGTGATGAACTAGTGATCTAACATCAAGTGATCAGGTTAATGAAAGCAGTAAAAACAGTATGAATGAAGAACAGTTTAGAATCGCTTATCTATGTTTAGCTCATGCCTCAACACCCTAAAAACCCTAGGCGAGCAAGGCTACTACTCGATCATGATGCAGAGAATCAAAGACATAAATCTTGAATAAAATTGCATAAGAACAGCGTATAAAACAATAGGGTTCAGATGATCTTCTCTATGAGAGGATGGATTCTTCTCCCTTACAAGTTGCAGATCGCAATATCACAGTGTTCTCTTGTTAAAACTAGCGTAAGAAAAATAATAAAATGATAGATGGCGTTTTATATGGAGGCGCCAATCAGAAGAAAAGAGATTAGGGAAACAGGGCTTTAATTCCCGAAATAGGAGTTTCCATATTCGTCGGGAACAATCTCCGGATCACTCTTTCTGCTTGTTCCGCTTGAGAGAGAACAGTCTCGGGACTGTTCTACTTGAGTGTTCTCCGCAGGATTACTCCAAAAGGACATCTTTTCATCATGCACCTTCTCTTCTTTCTTCTACCAACTCCAGACCTGTAAAAGGTCAAAAAGGACTAGACTGACACAAATTAGTGACTTGAAACAAATGAAAACATATATACAATGATGTGAAAAACACCATATATCAATTCCCCCAGACTTAGATCCTTGTTTGTCCTCAAACAAGACAAGTACCAAGAACAGGGAGAAAGGTTTGAAAGCGTGGGAACTCGCTTATTCTCAGCAACCATACTCTTACCACAAATCTCTGAACCATTCAAGCTGTAGATTAGGACCCCATACACATACTGAGAACCCCCCTGATCGCTGTTCGAAGATCGGCTCCTTACCCTACATCTCAACCTGAAAAGGCAACAATTTCGAGACAAAACTCCTTATGTTCAATTAAGATCAGCATGAGCTTCTTGTCACATGCTCTACTCAGAGAGAACGGGCTAGGTATAGAACCGGCTAACTTTTATGGTGGAGTTCAAGATTGTTTAGGGTTTACCAAGAGCGGATGCAGGATATCGCACAAAATGGTCGTGAGAGGACGGCTCCATTGA
Source organism: Raphanus sativus (assembly GCF_000801105.2). Taxonomy (NCBI): domain Eukaryota; kingdom Viridiplantae; phylum Streptophyta; class Magnoliopsida; order Brassicales; family Brassicaceae; genus Raphanus; species Raphanus sativus. Next base: position 15,873 of record NW_026616450.1, on the reverse strand, counting down.
GGTCCACAGTCCTTACTCATCTCTACTGATCGGACTGCTCTCCGATAGATCAATCATCATACTGATCTGCACGATTCAACTTCCCCTTCAGAACACTTCACTGAAACCACCATCAATTTCTCAACTTCCCCAGTGGCATGCATCATGGATCCTTCCCCTTCTCGTCACCAGTAAATCAAAGCAAAAACAAAGACTTTTTCTTTTCTTTTTCTTTTCTTTTCTCTTTTTTTTTATATTTTTTTTATTTTATATATAATGAAATACAAAATGCTGGGGTGACGAGTAAGGAGGTAACAAGTGATGTACATGATGCCACTGGTTCGTTCTAGCCACTTACTTCTTTCGTTGTTCTCTCTGGTTTCGGAACAGGCACTCTGGTTTTCTCTTTTATGCACTGATTGTTCCGCCTTCTTCCACTGTGTGAGCATTGATGAGTAAGAACTGCGTCGATCCTTTCCTCTCCGACCTTTTTGCACATATCTGCACATAAAGTACTAGAAAAGCAAATGCATGAGGGTGGAATAAAAGGTCAGGGTTCAAGGTGGGAACAAGCTAAAGATGAGCTAGCCACTCAGGAACAGCAAGAGCGATAAAATCGGATAAGAAGTTGATACAAGCCTAGGCTGACAAAGGCTGTATGATCCAAGCAAGAGAGTTGGAGCCGATCTAGATCAAGAGGTGGTTCTTTTGTTTGATCTAATCAACCAAGAGAAACCGTGAGAGATGGAACCAGGGGGATTGAAGTGCACCACACGAGAGATGGAAGGCTCGTGATACAACACAAGGAACCTCAAGCCGTGGAGGAGCTGGTCTCACAAGGCAAGGAGGTGGCGGCTGTTCTTCTTGAGAGAGAGAACTAGGTTTTCTTTGAAAAGAAAAGTTTTATAAAATATCAAGTCTGAAAAAACTAAAGTTTGCGCAACACAAATATAAAGGAACATGCTCCTTCTACGAAAATGTCATACTTAAAATAAACTATGGTTCAAATAAGGAAAGTAAGAAGAAATGGCTTCTTCTTAGTCTTGGACCGAGAATGCACTCAGGTGATATGTAAGCTAGCTGTGGCCTCGTTAAAAACCTTCCTCCGGAAAACCTCGTGGGACAAAACCAAGAACAAGGAAAAGAGCACACACAAATAGCTTGCCTAGTAGCCAACTCTGTCCAAGAGTCTTGTTTAAGCATTTGGAGCTTCAATGGTGATGATCATCAAATGGTTGTGGCTTTGATCTGGTATGAATGGCCAAAGATCCTCTCTTGAGGCTTGAGAACTCTCCTTTGGCTCCTCCACCTTCTCGGCATCTCCTTTGATAACTTCTTTGGTAACCTCCTCAGCTTGTTTAACCTGTCCAAGATCAGAAGCAAGTATCATGCTCTCATTAAACTTGTGTTGAAGTATCTTAGCTCTTTGTCTAGTGATTGCTCCCTTAAAGACGGTTGGTATGGACACTTCTTGCTCATCATCTGGTTTGGTTATGTTGCTGATCATATCCTGAATGTCTGGTTCAGTAAGGTCAGGTTCAATGTCCTCATCATTCCCTCCCCCTTCAAAAGGTTTTGACCTCAAAACTGGTTCATCTGCAAAACAAGGAGACAAATCAGTAACATTGAAAGTGGATGATACATTGAGCTCACCTGGTAGGTCAAGACGGTAGGCATTGTTGTTGATCCTTTCAAGGACTTGAAAGGGGCCAGTGCCTCTTGGTTTCAACTTGGAGCTCCTCTGGTTTGGGAACCTCTCTTGTCTCATGTGTAACCAAACCCACTCTCCTGGTTCAAATATAACCTCTTTGCGACCCTTGTTAGCTTGCTTTGCATACTGCTCAGTTCGCTTCTCTAGGTTCTCCAGGGCCTTGTGGTGTAACTCCTTGACATAAGCAGCCTTAGCTTCACCAGTTAGACTAATGACTTCAGCTGGAGGCAGAGGAGTAAGATCGAGAGGTGTCTTTGGGTTGAACCCATAAGCAACTTCAAATGGTGACATCTTTGTAGCTGAATGCTGAGCCCGGTTGTAAGCAAACTCTATGAAGGGAATGCAATCAACCCAATTCTTCATGTTCTTCCCAATGGTGGCTCTAAGCAATGTGGAGAGAGTTCTATTAACAACTTCTGTCTGCCCATCAGTTTGCGGATGACAAGTTGTTGAGTAGAGTAACTTTGTTCCAAGCTTCTTCCATAGTGTCTTCCAGAAGTGGCTGAGGAACTTGGTGTCTCTATCTGATACAATGGTTCTTGGAATCCCATGTAAGCGAACCACTTCTTTGAAGAATAGATCAGCTGTCTTGGATGCATCATTCACCTTGGCACAAGGTATGAAGTGTGCCATCTTGGAGAACCTGTCCACCACAACAAAGATTGAGTCTTTGTGTTGAATCAGGGGTAGCCCTAGTACAAAGTCCATAGATATGTCCACCCAAGGAGCTGTGGGAATGGGCAGTGGCATGTAAAGACCATGGGGTTGTACTCTGGACTTGGCTTTCTTGCATACCACGCATCTTGCACAATGAGCTTCTACTGTCTTCTTTAGGTGCGGCCAATAGAAATGCTCTCTGACCACAGCAAGTGTCTTGTCTACTCCAAAATGTCCCATGAGACCTCCTCCGTGAGCCTCTCTAGTGATCAGGTCTCGCAAAGAACACTGAGGAATACATAGTCTCTTGCTTTTAAACAAGAATCCCTCATGCAAATAGAACTTCCCGTGAGGCCCTTTAGTGCAGCTGGTGTAAGTGTCAGAAAGATCCGGATCCTCTCCATATAACTCCTTGATGAACTCAAATCCTAGCACCTTAGCTTCCATTGTGGCGATCAAGGCATGTCTCCTGGAGAGTGCATCAGCTACAATGTTCTCTTTACCCTTCTTGTACTTGATGATGTATGGAAAGGTTTCTATAAACTCCAGCCAACGAGCATGTCTTCTCTTGAGATTGGTTTGCCCTCTTAGATGCTTAAGGGTCTCATGATCAGTGTGCACCACAAATTCCTTGGAGAGTAGATAATGCTGCCATGTTTCCAAAGCCCTCACCAAGGCATATAACTCCTTGTCATATGTAGGGTAGTTAAGAGCAGCTCCATTGAGTTTCTCACTGAAATAGGCCACTGGTTTGCGTCCTTGAAGTAACACTGCTCCAATTCCAATCCCTGAGGCATCACACTCCACTTCAAATGTCTTATTAAAGTCTGGTAGAGCTAGAACTGGTGCATGAGTTAGCCGGTATTTTAGAGCTTGAAAAGCCTCTTCTTGAGCTTTCTCCCACATGAACCCAACACTCTTCTTAACAATGGCAGTGAGAGGTGCTGCTATGCTACTGAAATCCTGAACAAACCGCCTGTAGAAACTGGCTAGCCCATGAAAACTTCTGACTTGACTGATGCTTGTGGGTACTGGCCATTCTTGGATTGCTCTTACCTTCTCTTCATCAACCTGTAATCCCTGCGAACTCACAACAAAACCTAGGAAGACAAGTTTATCAGTGCAGAATGTGCACTTCTTGAGGTTTGCATAGAGACCTTCTTTACGAAGTGTTTCTAATACTTGCTCAAGATGTGACACATGATCAAGTAAGTTTGTACTATAAATTAAAATATCATCAAAATATACCACAACAAACTTACTGATGTAGGGTCTAAGAATGTGGTTCATGAGTCTCATGAAAGTACTAGGAGCATTGGTGAGTCCAAATGGCATCACCAGCCACTCGTAGAGACCTTGCTTTGTTTTAAAAGCTGTCTTCCACTCATCACCTTCTTTCATCCTTACCTGATGGTACCCACTCTTAAGGTCAATCTTGGAGAAGATGGTGGCTCCACTTAGCTCATCTAGCATGTCATCAAGCCGGGGAATGGGGTGTCTATACTTGATGGTGATGTTGTTGATTGCTCGGCAGTCTACACACATCCTCCAAGTCCCATCCTTCTTTGGTACTAGTAAGACAGGAACCGCACAAGGACTTAGACTCTCCCTCACGTACCCCTTGTCCAATAGGTCCTGAACTTGTCTTTCCAACTCCTTGGCCTCCTCGGGGTTTACTCTATAAGCCGGTTTGTTTGGCAAAGCAGCTCCTGGTATGAAATCTATTTGATGTTCAATGCCCCTTAGTTGTGGTAAGCCGTGTGGAATCTCCTCTGGAAACAAGTCCTTGAACTGGTCTAGAAGCTTGGTAATCTCTGGTGGATACTCCACTTCACCTGAACCTGCACTCAAAAGCTCCTTAAAGATCATTAGTAGCATTGTGTGTTTGGTAGCAGCTGCCTTTCTTATATGGCTAGGCTGGATTAGGAAATTTGATTTAACAGATTTTTCCTTCTCCTTAACCATTTGCAAATGCAATTCATGAACTTGAGCAGGAGTGAGAGGTGCTAGACTAATCTTATGCTTGTTATGCATGAATGTATACATGTTTGATCTACCATCATGTCTAGTCTCCCTATCCCATTGCCACGGTCTACCTAACAAAACATGACCAGCTTGCATAGGCACCACATCACAAACTACCTCATCCTGATACTTACCAATGCTAAAAGGAATAGTAACTTGCTCTTTAATCTGAAGCTCAACCTTATCATCTAACCATCTTAGCCTATATGGATGCGGATGAGGGACCTTGACTAAGCCAAGCTTATCAACCATGTAAGCACTCGCGGCATTAGTACAAGACCCACCATCAATGATGAGGTTACATACCTTGCCTTTAATGGTACACCTACTATGAAAGATGTTTTCTCTTTGGATTGTCTCAGCTGGTTCCAATTGGACACTAAGCACACGCCTGATCATCAAGCTCTCTCCCACGTCGGGATACTGCATCTCTCCATAGTCGGGTGCATCCTCATCATGTGATTCATACCCATCTTCAGTGAGCATCATCACTCTCTGGTTCGGACACTCTCTAGCCATATGTCCTCGGCCTCTACACTTGAAACAAGTGATATCTCTAGCACGTTGAAGAGGTGTAGTCTTAGATGGCTCTGTCCTGGTGTCTTTGTTGTTATCAGTAGCTTGAGACTTTGAGCGAGTGTCTCCCTCAACCCCCTTGCCCTTGTCTACTGGTTTGTTGTAGTTGCTGTTGTTGTTGGAGTTCCAGTTGGATTGAGATCTACCCTTGGTGCTCTTCTTCTTGATGTGTTGCTCAGCTTGCACGGCTATGTGGAATAGGTCTTTGAGATCTCCATAAGCTTGTCTCTCAACCTTGCTGCTCACTCTATCTTGCAACCCATCTATGAACTGAGCCATGATCGTCTCCTCATCCTCATTGAGATCAAGACGGTTCCTTAACTTCTCAAACTCCTCATAGTACTCCTCAACTGACTTGCTTCCTTGCTTAAGTGTTCTGAACTTCCTATGCAAGTCTCGGTGGTAATGTTGTGGCACAAACCTCAGTCTCATAGCATCTTTCATGTCTACCCAGGCGTCTAGTTGCCTCAAGTGCCCTCTCCTACGATCAGAGCACAATCTATCCCACCAGGATAAGGCATTGTCCGTGAGCTGAGCTACTGCCAAAGCAACTCTCTTGGGACCAGGATGGTTGTAGTAAGAGAAGATGTGATCCATCCTCTTTTCCCAATCAAGGTAAGCTTCAGGATCAACCTTTCCAGCATACTGTGGTGGTGTCATCTTTAAAAGATCCGCTCCTTGGTGGTGGTGTTGCTGGCGAGGCCCTCTCTGTTGAGGTGCATAGTCATCCTCATCATATCTTGGATTACGGATGGGTCTCCGTTGCACTCTAGGTGGAGGAAAGTAATCCTCTTCCTCTTCTGCCTCTTCTTCATAATCTTCTTGCTGAACTCTTGCTCTAGGATAGGGATTACGTTGCTGACCAGTGTCTCCTTCATTCTGTTGGTTCCTAGTGCTAGCCTCGGGAACATCATTGAAGAGCACTCCAGGGCGCCGGTTGTTTGGAACTTGATACTGCTGGTGTTGAGTTGGAAACCTCTCATTAGCTTGGGTAGCTTGAACCATGGGTCTCTGCTCAACTCGGGTGAGTCTATCTCCAAGGTCTTGCCGCAACTCCCTCATTTCATCCCTCATTGCATTGAGAGCTAACATCATGGTAGCCATCTCGGATGCTTCTCCCATTGTACCTGCACAAGGGAAGAACAACTTAGTCTCTGATCAAGAAATTTAAATAAAAGAGACTTGACAAAATAAAGGAAAAGAAAACTTCTATTTTTTTTTTGAGTTTTTAAAAGACAAGTTGCCGCAAATTCAAAAGAAAAAAAAAGAAAACTTTGGTTTTGGAATAATGGAAAATCCGATCAATGCATGGATAAAAAGGAAAACTTGAAGAACACGGTTTTGATGCAATCTTTTTTTTTGAAAGGAATGATCTAGCTAGCAAATCTATTCGATCTAGGAATGAACTAGGAAGAACAAAAACTTTTTTTATGGGTTTTCAAAAGATTCAAGCAAAACTAACCAGAAACAAAGAACTAATACGAGTTGTAACAAGAGTAAAGATAGATACAACCTGATGCTGAAGGAACTTCAGCTCTGATACCAGAAATGATACAAGCCTAGGCTGACAAAGGCTGTATGATCCAAGCAAGAGAGTTGGAGCCGGTCTAGATCAAGAGGTGGTTCTTTTGTTTGATCTAATCAACCAAGAGAAACCGTGAGAGATGGAACCAGGGGGATTGAAGTGCACCACACGAGAGATGGAAGGCTCGTGATACAACACAAGGAACCTGAAGCCGTGGAGGAGCTGGTCTCACAAGGCAAGGAGGTGGCGGCTGTTCTTCTTGAGAGAGAGAACTAGGTTTTCTTTGAAAAGAAAAGTTTTATAAAATATCAAGTCTGAAAAAACTAAAAGTTTGCGCAACACAAATATAAAGGAACATGCTCCTTCTACGAAATGTCATACTTAAAATAAACTATGGTTCAAATAAGGAAAGTAAGAAGAAATGGCTTCTTCTTAGTCTTGGACCGAGAATGCACTCAGGTGATATGTAAGCTAGCTGTGGCCTCGTTAAAAACCTTCCTCCGGAAAACCTCGTGGGACAAAACCAAGAACAAGGAAAAGAGCACACACAAATAGCTTGCCTAGTAGCCAACTCTGTCCAAGAGTCTTGTTTAAGCATTTGGAGCTTCAATGGTGATGATCATCAAATGGTTGTGGCTTTGATCTGGTATGAATGGCCAAAGATCCTCTCTTGAGGCTTGAGAACTCTCCTTTGGCTCCTCCACCTTCTCGGCATCTCCTTTGATAACTTCTTTGGTAACCTCCTCAGCTTGTTTAACCTGTCCAAGATCAGAAGCAAGTATCATGCTCTCATTAAACTTGTGTTGAAGTATCTTAGCTCTTTGTCTAGTGATTGCTCCCTTAAAGACGGTTGGTATGAACACTTCTTGCTCATCATCTGGTTTGGTTATGTTGCTGATCATATCCTGAATGTCTGGTTCAGTAAGGTCAGGTTCAATGTCCTCATCAGAAGTCCTGAGTGTAGTTCTCATTCTACCCTGATCTAGTGCCCATGACAAGAAGAATTAAAGTCCAGATTAGGTTCAGATAAAGTGGAGTTAAGTCTGCCCAGTGTAACCTGATCGGTATAGAACTTCTGGAGTGTCAAATGAGATAATTCAGGGTGTTCTAGGTCCATGTGTGGGTCTTTCATCACTGCTAAGGTCACTGAACAATCCAATCTTCTTGTTTTACCCAAGTCCATCGATTGCTAGACAACCTACACATGCCTCAATCTCTACAGTACATATCGCAAAGACCAAGAATCACAATCAACAATCGGTTCCTCTTCCATTCAAAATCAATCATGAATTCAATCCTAGTAGCAAGTATACTATCAAGAGCTACAATCTAGGATGAAATCGCAAAGCATAAAGGTGAAAGAGGATCCAAGAAATCACTCCCAAATCACGATTTGCATGCGCAAAGAGGGGGAGGATTCTTGAGTGATTACCTTGATTGGAGTGGTGATTCCTGCAAAACAAACCAATCTCTAGAGAACCCAAGAGGTGAGAACCAAAAATCGATGGAGAGAAAGAGAGAGGAGTGATTCGCGATATAGGGTTCTAAAGGGGGTGGTTTGCGGCGAGAGAGATGAAGTGGGGGAGTGGAGTGAGTGGGCCTTAAATAGGCCAACCAAAACCGCTTCCCCTTCCTTTTTATTTGTTTTTATTATTTTTTTTTTTCGAGTACTTACCTGGGAACAATCGGCGGAACAACCGCTGGAGTGTTCTCCTGGAAAGATCTCGATTTTTCTTGATTTTTGAACCTGCAAGTTAGTTTCTATAATGATAAAAGAAAAAATAAAACAATTTATACACTCACCAGTGGGTTGCCTCCCAGCAAGCGCTTATTTTCTGTCACTAGCTTGACTTCAATTAGCCGATTAGGCTTGAGGGGGATCGCTTAAGGTATCTCTACACCTTCAGTGATTGTTGTGTCAGCAAGATATGGCTTGAGACGCTGACCATTGACAAAAAATCTCCACCTCTTGTGTCCAGCAACACAATAGCTCCATAGGGGCGAACCTCCTTGATGGTGAAAGGTCCAGACCACCTGTACTTAAGCTTTCCAGCGAACAGCTTAACCCTGGAGTTCAAGAGTAAGACCTGATCGTTCGGAGCAAAGCTTCTGCTGATGATCCGTTTGTCATGGAACGCCTTGGTCTTTTCCTTGTAGATCTTAGAGCTCTCATAGGCCAGATGTCTGATCTCCTCCAACTCGTGGATCTGAATGGTTTGCCTCTCCTTGGCGGGTTTGATGTCGAAGTTGAGTAGTTTGACAGCCCAAGCAGCCTTGTACTCTAGCTCAACAGGTAGGTGGCACGCCTTGCCATAGACAGATGATAGGGAGTGGTCCCTAAAGGGGTCTTGTAGGCTGTTCTGTATGCCCAGAGAGCATCGTCAAGCTTAAGGGACCAGTCCTTGCGGGTGGTGTTGACAGTCTTCTGCAGGATGCTCTTGATCTCTCTGTTGGAAACTTCCATTTGACCACTTGTTTAGGGATGATAGGCGGTTGCAACCTTGTGTTTCACACCATTCTTGCTCAGCAATCCTTGGAACAACTTATTGATGAAGTGAGTTCCACCATCGCTTATAACCACTCTAGGCACTCCAAATCTTGAAAAGATGATGGAGGTGAACATCTTGGTTACAACTCGCGCATCATTCGTTGGACTAGCAATCGCTTCTACCCACTTGGAGACATAGTCCACAGCAACTAAGATGTACTCATTCTTGTGAGAGACTGGGAATGGTCCCATGAAATCGATCCCCCAGCAGTCGAACACTTCAACTTCCAAGATGTAGTTCTGAGGCATCTCGTTTCTCTTGCTTATACTCCCCATCCTTTGGCATGAATTGCATCGCGATATGAAAGCGTGAGCATCTTTGAACATAGTGGGCCACCAGAAACCGGCTTGGAGGATCTTGGAAACTGTCTTGAAGGTGGCAAAGTAACCAGCATAAGAGGAACCGTGACAGTGGTGAAGGATCCCTGGAATATCAGCCTCTGGAACACACCTCCTGAAGATCCCATCCTTGCCTTGCCGATACAGATACGGCTCATCCCAAAAGTAATGCCTCGCTTCCCTTAGAAATTTCCTCTTCTCATTCCCAGTGAACCTCAAAGGTTCCTTCTCAGCTGCCAGGAAGTTGGCAATCTCAGCAAACCATGGAAGGTTCGGGTACTGCTTCTGGATCACTGCAACGAATGCTCCTTCTACGCGAGAACAGTCTTTGATGACAGGTGATGACTGTTCCAAGTTGCACAGACCAATCGCATTGACGTATTCCATCGGTTGTTCCTCGTCAAGAACTGTCTCATCTGACACTTTCATCCTGGAGAGATTATCTGCTACTCCATTATCAACTCCCTTCTTGTCTCTTATCTCCAGATCAAATTCTTGGAGCAAGAGAATCCATCTTAAGAGCCGCGGTTTAGCATCCTTCTTCGTGAGTAGGTACTTGAGAGCCGCATGGTCTGTGTGCACAATCACCTTTGATCCAACCAGATAGGATCTGAACTTCTCAAAAGCGAACACGATGGAAAGGAGCTCCTTCTCTGTGGTTGCGTATCGGCATTGAGCTTCATCTAGGGTCCTGCTTGCATAGTATATCACGTGAAGCTTCTTGTTTTTACGCTGTCCAAGGACTGCTCCCACTGCAAAATCACTTGCATCTGTCATGATCTCAAAAGGAAGATCCTAGTCTGGAGGTTAGACAACTGGTGCACTGACTAAAGCTCCCTTGATCGTGTGGAATGCGGCTAGGCAGTCGCTGTCAAAGGCGAACTGAGCTTCTTTGCAGAGCAACCTAGTGAGTGGTCTCGCGATCTTAGAGAAGTCCTGGATGAACCTCCTATAGAAACCAGCGTATCCCAAGAAACTCCTGATTCCTTTCACTGAAGTCGGTGGTTGCAGACTCATCATGACCTTGATCTTTGCCTTGTCCACCTCAATGCCTTTCTCTGATATCTTGTGTCCCAGAACAATCCCATCTCTGACCATGAAGTGGCATTTCTCCCAGTTAAGCACCAGATGCTTCTCCTCGCATCGCTTCAGCACCCTGCACAAATTTGACAAACAGACATGAAAGGAGCTTCCATAGACGCTGAAATCGTCCATGAAAAAACCTCCATTATGTCTTCGATCAGATCAGTAAAAATCGACATCATGCAGCGCTGGAAGGTCGCTGGAGCATTGCACAAGCCGAAGGGCATCCTCCTGTATGCATATGTTCCATAAGGGCATGTGAACGTCGTCTTCTCCTGATCGTCTGGGTGGATGGAAATCTGAAAGAATCCTGAATAACCATCTAAAAAGCAATAGTAAGGGTGGTTAGCCAATCTCTCAAGCATTTGATCAATAAAAGGAAGTGGGAAGTGATCTTTACGAGTCGCAGCATTCAACTTACGATAATCAATGCACATGCGATGACCAGTAACTGTTCTAGTAGGGATCAATTCATTCTGTTCATTGGTTATCACAGTGATCTCACCCTTCTTAGGTACTACATGCACAGGACTTACCCACTTACTATCAGAGATCGCATAGATCACACCTGCTTCTAGAAGTTTCATTATATCTTTCTTTACAACATCTTTTACATTTGGGTTTAACCTACTCTAATGATCTACAGAAGTCATCGATTCATCTTCCAGGTGTATTCTATGCATGCACAGATCAGGTGAAATGCCATGTATGTCAGCTAGAGAATAACCCAATGCCTTACGATATTTTCTCAGTTCACACAAAAGCAGAGCAGTCTCGGCATTGTTCAGGTCAGCATTCACAATGACAGGATATGTAGAGTTGGGTCCAAGAAATGCATACCTGAGTCCCTTGGGAAGGGGTTTGAGCTCTACCTTTGGAGCTTTCAGCTCGCTCCATGATTCATCGATCTGAGCTGCCGGAACAGACGGGTTTTGAGGCGCGGTTGTTCCAGCCGATTTTCTGGGCTCGCTGTTCTCCCCCAGACTTAGATTTGCCACCATCCTTTCAATACTCCTGGCTGAATCCAGGAACTTGGCATAGGCATCAGCATGAACACTTTCTAAGCTCTGCTCGGCTTCAGCTCTGACTAAGGCGAGTTCAAGAGGATCATTGGTGAGAATCTCCTCAATCATTCCCTCATGTGGCTCTAGTGGATCACCATCTTCTTGGACAGTGAAGGTTTGTCCATCCAGCATCGGCTTCTTGAGCATCTGATTCATCTCAAACTTCATCACAATATCTCCAAGATGGAGATCAATCTTCCCTTGTCGGACATCAATGATACCTCCAACAGTGCATAGGAATGGTCTGCCCAGGATCAGGGGATCCTTGGACTCCTCCTCGAGTTCCAGAACAACGAAATCGGCAGGGCCCTGGTTATTCTCCACTGATTAGTGGTTCCAAATAAAGCTTCTTAGATCGTGGTTCATCCTGGTTTGATAAGAATCATGAAGATATTGCCATATGTTTCGATAAGGCTATCATGAAGATATTTCCATATGTCCGAACAGGCTAATCTGGAATCATCTGGATAGAAAGTGGGATATCTTCTTACTCACAACTCCTATGAGATTTATTCAACTTCCTGGTTATTCTCCACTGATTAGTGGTTCCAAATAAAGCTTCTTAGATCGTGGTTCATCCTGGTTTGATAAGAATCATGAAGATATTGGCATATGTCCGAACAGGCTAATCTGGAATCATCTGGATAGAAAGTGGGATATCTTCTTGCTCACAACACTTATGAGATTTATTCAACTTCCTGGTTATTCTCCACTGATTAGTGGTTCCAAATAAAGCTTCTTAGATCGTGGTTCATCCTGGTTTGATAAGAATCATGAAGATAATGGCATATGTCCGAACAGGCTAATCTGGAATCATCTGGATAGAAGGTGGGATATCTTCTTACTCACAACACTTATGAGATTTATTCAACTTCCTGGTTATTCTCCACTGATTAGTGGTTCCAAATAAAGCTTCTTAGATCGTGGTTCATCCTGGTTTGATAAGAATCATGAAGATAATGGCCATATGTCCGAACAGGCTAATCTGGAATCATCTGGATAGAAGGTGGGATATCTTCTTGCTCACAACACTTATGAGATTTATTCAACTTCCTGGTTATTCTCCACTGATTAGTGGTTCCAAATAAAGCTTCTTAGATCGTGGTTCATCCTGGTTTGATAAGAATCATGAAGATATTGCCATATGTCCGAACAGGCTAATCTGGAATCATCTGGATAGAAAGTGGGATATCTTCTTACTCACAACTCCTATGAGATTTATTCAACTTCCTGGTTATTCTCCACTGATTAGTGGTTCCAAATAAAGCTTCTTAGATCGTGGTTCATCCTGGTTTGATAAGAATCATGAAGATAATGGCATATGTCCGAACAGGCTAATCTGGAATCATCTGGATAGAAGGTGGGATATCTTCTTGCTCACAACACTTATGAGATTTATTCAACTTCCTGGTTATTCTCCACTGATTAGTGGTTCCAAATAAAGCTTCTTAGATCGTGGATCCTGGTTTGATAAGAATCATGAAGATAATGGCATATGTCCGAACAGGCTAATCTGGAATCATCTGGATAGAAGGTGGGATATCTTCTTACTCACAACTCTTATGAGATTTATTCAACTTCCTGGTTATTCTCCACTGATTAGTGGTTCCAAATAAAGCTTCTTAGATCGTGGTTCATCCTGGTTTGATAAGAATCATGAAGATAATGCATATGTCCGAACAGGCTAATCTGGAATCATCTGGATAGAAGGTGGGATATCTTCTTACTCACAACTCCTATGAGATTTATTCAACTTCCTGGTTACTACTGATTAGTGGTTCCAAATAAAGCTTCTTAGATCGTGGTTCATCCTGGTTTGATAAGAATCATGAAGATATTGCCATATGTCCGAACAGGCTAATCTGGAATCATCTGGATAGAAAGTGGGATATCTTCTTACTCACAACTCCTATGAGATTTATTCAACTTCCTGGTTATTCTCCACTGATTAGTGGTTCCAAATAAAGCTTCTTAGATCGTGGTTCATCCTGGTTTGATAAGAATCATGAAGATAATGGCATATGTCCGAACAGGCTAATCTGGAATCATCTGGATAGAGGTGGGATATCTTCTTGCTCACAAACTTATGAGATTTATTCAACTTCCTGGTTATTCTCCACTGATTAGTGGTTCCAAATAAAGCTTCTTAGATCGTGGTTCATCCTGGTTTGATAAGAATCATGAAGATATTGCCATATGTCCGAACAGGCTAATCTGGAATCATCTGGATAGAAAGTGGGATATCTTCTTACTCACAACTCCTATGAGATTTATTCAACTTCCTGGTTATTCTCCACTGATTAGTGGTTCCAAATAAAGCTTCTTAGATCGTGGTTCATCCTGGTTTGATAAGAATCATGAAGATATTGGCATATGTCCGAACAGGCTAATCTGGAATCATCTGGATAGAAAGTGGGATATCTTCTTACTCACAACTCCTATGAGATTTATTCAACTTCCTGGTTATTCTCCACTGATTAGTGGTTCCAAATAAAGCTTCTTAGATCGTGGTTCATCCTGGTTTGATAAGAATCATGAAGATAATGGCATATGTCCGAACAGGCTAATCTGGAATCATCTGGATAGAAAGTGGGATATCTCTTACTCACAACTCCTATGAGATTTATTCAACTTCCTGGTTATTCTCCACTGATTAGTGGTTCCAAATAAAGCTTCTTAGATCGTGGTTCATCCTGGTTTGATAAGAATCATGAAGATATTGGCATATGTCCGAACAGGCTAATCTGGAATCATCTGGATAGAAAGTGGGATATCTTCTTGCTCACAACTCTTATGAGATTTATTCAACTTCCTGGTTATTCTCCACTGATTAGTGGTTCCAAATAAAGCTTCTTAGATCGTGGTTCATCCTGGTTTGATAAGAATCATGAAGATATTGCATATGTTCCAACAGGCTAATCTGGAATCATCTGGATAGAAAGTGGGATATCTTCTTACTCACAACTCCTATGAGATTTATTCAACTTCCTGGTTATTCTCCACTGATTAGTGGTTCCAAATAAAGCTTCTTAAGATGGTTCATCCTGGTTTGATAAAATCATGAAGATATTGCCATATGTCCGAACAGGCTAATCTGGAATCATCTGGATAGAAGGTGGGATATCTTCTGCTCACAACACTTATGAGATTTATTCAACTTCCTGGTTATTCTCCACTGATTAGTGGTTCCAAATAAAGCTTCTTAGATCGTGGTTCATCCTGGTTTGATAAGAATCATGAAGATAATTGACATATGTTCGAACAGGCTAATCTGGAATCATCTGGATAGAAAGTGGGATATCTTCTTACTCACAACTCCTATGAGATTTATTCAACTTCCTGGTTATTCTCCACTGATTAGTGGTTCCAAATAAAGCTTCTTAGATCGTGGTTCATCCTGGTTTGATAAGAATCATGAAGATATGCCATATGTCCGAACAGGCTAATCTGGAATCATCTGGATAGAAAGTGGGATATCTTCTTACTCACACACTTATGAGATTTATTCAACTTCCTGGTTATTCTCCACTGATTAGTGGTTCCAAATAAAGCTTCTTAGATCGTGGTTCATCCTGGTTTGATAAGAATCATGAAGATAATGGCATATGTCCGAACAGGCTAATCTGGAATCATCTGGATAGAAGGTGGGATATCTTCTTGCTCACAACCTTATGAGATTTATTCAACTTCCTGGTTATTCTCCACTGATTAGTGGTTCCAAATAAAGCTTCTTAGATCGTGGTTCATCCTGGTTTGATAAGAATCATGAAGATATTGCCATATGTCCGAACAGGCTAATCTGGAATCATCTGGATAGAAGGTGGGATATCTTCTTACTCACAACTCCTATGAGATTTATTCAACTTCCTGGTTATTCTCCACTGATTAGTGGTTCCAAATAAAGCTTCTTAGATCGTGGTTCATCCTGGTTTGATAGAATCATGAAGATAATGGCATATGTCCGAACAGGCTAATCTGGAATCATCTGGATAGAAGGTGGGATATCTTCTTGCTCAACACTTATGAGATTTATTCAACTTCCTGTTTATTCTCCACTGATTAGTGATTCCAAATAAGCTTCTTAGATCGTGGTTCATCCTGGTTTGATAAGAATCATGAAGATATTGCCATATGTTCGAACAGGCTAATCTGGAATCATCTGGATAGAAAGTGGGATATCTTTCTTGCTCACAACTCTATGAGATTTATTCAACTTCCTGGTTATTCTCCACTGATTAGTGGTTCCAAATAAAGCTTCTTAGATCGTGGTTCATCATGGTTTGATAAGAATCATGAAGATAATGGCATATGTCCGAACAGGCTAATCTGGAATCATCTGGATAGAAGGTGGATATATCTTCTTCTC
>NW_026616449.1:0-25028 GCF_000801105.2 Raphanus sativus | reverse complement strand
AAACGAAACTAACCGAATCGATACCGATTCAAACCGAACCGAAATCTTTTTCAAATAATTCGATTGAAGATTTTTTCAACCTGAAAGGTTTATTTTAAAACCGAACCGATAAACCTAACCAAATTTAACTACAGTAAAATTTACTTCAAAAAAATCTACTAGAACAAACTACAGCTAAACCAATTTACCTACAACCAAAAGAAATAAAAGTGTAAACCCCTAAGTATAACCAATCATCACCATTATTGTTGGTGTATGGTTACGCATTCTCAGTCAGAGTTTCAATATAGTAACAAAAATGTTTTTATAAAAATCACCTTTGAATTTTTTTGTCCTAACTTATAACTGTTATAAAAAGTCCTGCACTTTTAAAGTGCGGGTGAAACAAATACTCATTAATTTATGTATCTGATGTTAATACGTATATAAACCTTTTGCCTTAGTTAACACTATAAATGATGTTAAATATTCTATCAGTTTTGATTGATATTATATTTTTTATGTGTGATTAAATGATAAGAAATTTGATATCTTTATTAATCACTGAAGATAATTAAATTTAATTGATGTATATTTAATCAATAATGGCACCACTTTCTTAATTGATACTATTAAATTATATATTTGTATAATTTATGAATATAAAATTCAAAAATAAATATCATTTGATTTTGTGAGAATTTTATACTAGGAAACTAAATATTCATGATGCAAGTATAGTGGTTCCCAAAGGCGGTGGCCACAATCTGATTATAGTCTAGCTCAAACCGATCGGTAAAGGCTGTACGTAGCTTTATGTTTTTGACGGTAGAATTTAATCTGTAAAATTATTTGTTTTATTTTTTTTGTTGTAATTTTCTAAAGTACTAGTTTTTTTACTTTGAGAATAAAGTTTTTTACGACCATATTTTAATTTTGTTGAGATATTTTTGCTCTAAGTTTTTTAATGAAAGAAAATTTCAGATTATTTGACATGTACATTTCTAGATTAAATTTTGGTTATCCAGAACATATACAGACACAATCAATCATCTCCTTAGTAATGAAACTTAATTTCTTTGTAAGCAATTTAGTAGAGCCATATATAGTATTACCTCCATTTCAAAATATTATATATTTTAGATTTTTCATACATATTAATAAAACATATTAAATATTATTTATATATGCATAACTTTTGTGATTATTTTTCCCCCACAATTTTAAGCCGATAAAAATCAAATAAATAGAATTAAGTTTTTTGAAGTTTTCAATTATTAAATCAAATATGCATTTTCAATGTAAAAATAGATTTTTTTTGAAACAAAAGTTTTATCTAGAATATGTAAATTTATGAAAAGAGGAAATATTAATTCAGTTTTGGTTAGTTCCGGTTTGGTTTGGTAGCTAACGAATTTCGAAATTAACTACCTCTCGCCGTGCTCATTGCTTATATAAACCTCTCTCTCCCTCTCTCTCCTGGCTTCCTCTGGAATCAATCAACTGAACGCATTCTTCTTCGATTGAAATCGCCTTCAGGTAAGAGACGATTCGTCAACCAACAAGCAGCACCACCAGTGACACTTCGTGAGCCCGTCGTTCAATGGCGACATCGCGTCCTCAGTCTCCGCCTTCGGATTTTCCCGCCAAAACGACGAGGACGAATCAGAAGGAGGAAGATCGGAAGAAGGTGAGTTACAAGACGAAGGAGATCAAGTATCTGAATCGGAAGAAGCTAATCATTCTCCAGAACGAGAACGGACCGTGTCCTCTGATCGCCATCTGTACGCACTCTCTCCCCTGCTTCCCCTTAGGGTTTTCGAACTTTTGCGTATAAACGATCGATCGATTAGGTTAACGAAACTGGAATTAGATATCGCTGTTACGATAGAAGATGATGAGTGAATTAGAGATCGTTTTTCTTGGATAAGATTTAGATTCTCGTTTGTTTATTATAATGCGGAAACAGGTAACGTTCTGCTGTTGAGGAACCGGATGGATCTGTATCCTGATCGTTTTCAAGTTTCTCAAGAGAGATTGCTAAACCTTGTGGCAAATCTACTCTTTGATGTAAGACTTGTTCTCAGGTTTTAGTTTCATTATCTTATGGCCTGACCAGATGATTGATTTGACAATGGCAGATCGATGATGAAGCAGAGAAGATAATTGATGCCATTAACCTCCTCCCACGCCTTGCTTATGGCATTAACGTCGATATCAAATTCAGGAGGTTAAACCTAATCCTCTTGTTTGAATTCAACATAGAAAAACATTCCTTATGATTAACTAACCCAAACATGTTTACTTGATTGCAGTATTAGTGACTTTGAGCGTACACCTGACTTAGCCATATTTGATTTGCTTAAGATTCCCTTGTACCACGGATGGATTTTTGATCCTCAGGTAACATCATCAATTTTGATTCTTTCAGTTGCAAACTTGGAGTAATACAAACGTTTTGAATGTTTTTACTCTCCTTTACCTCCAGGACTATGAAACCGCTACTGCAATTGGATGCAAATCTTATAATGATCTGATGACTGGCCTTGTTACTTTGGCCGAGACACAGACTGTAATGGCTCCAATCGGTCTAGATTGTGGAGAATGCTCTGTTGATTTTAGTGCAGCTCTAGGGACTCCTTCACAGTGTTTCTCGAAGACAAGATCTTTTGCTGACTCTACACCTACATCTGCAGAGCATGGTAGATTGGCAAGGGGGGATATCGAAGAAGAAATAGCGTTGCTGCAAGCCTTGCGATTATCTGAAAGGGAAAATCTTGGTGTGGAATTGGATACTCGCAGAGACTCAAGCAGTGGAGGAAAGTCCGCGTCTGGATACTCTGATGTATATTGGATGTCTGAGGATGACTCACTGGTAAATTCTGTGGGCACTGCATCTGGTTCTACTAGCACCCCTGGAAGTGGTAATACCTGTCCCAAGACCAGATGTGATGATCAGTTTTCTTCTAAGGGATCAGGAGATGAGACAGACTGTGTTGTTGGGAATAACATTGATGTGGGGGAAAATATATGTTCGCCAGCATCAAGTAAAATGACCAGTGAAGCTCTTGACCATGATCATGTGCCCCTGTATGAAGATGATAAAGGTGTAACCATAGTAGGTTCACCAGTTTGTAAAGGCGACTCAACTCCTGGACAAATCTCTCCGGAAGGGAAGGATACAAACAGGCTCACACCAGAAGAGGGTACGTAATGTTCACACACACAAACATAAGATTATATTTTATTGTGCATAGAGAGACAAGTCCATACGTTTCCCGACATTCTTAAGAAAAATTTGCCATGGTTGGATCTTCAGGTGAAGTGATCAAGAGGTTCTTGAATAATAATGCCAGCCAGTTAACGTTTCTCGGGTGAGTGTTGGTATTGGTTGCTATGTAATTGGCTATCACTGGTTTTATAATTATAACCATTGATTTATCATTTTTCGCCCAGGCTCTTTTTCTTGCATGAAGGCCTTAAAGAAGGTGAACTATGTGTTTTCTTCCGCAACAATCACTTCTACACCATGCTGAAGGTTAGTTACTTACATGTAAAGCTGTAGCCTTTTTTATTTCCCCAAGTGTCTAGAGACGATTTCAACAGTTGATACATAACAGTCGAGAAGGTTAAAATCCAATTCTATCTTCTTTCGTTGTTCTCGTTTTGCAGAATGACAGTGCACTCTATAACCTGGTTACTGATCAAGGCTACCTGACTGAGCGAGACCTCGTTTGGGAAAATTTAAACCAGGTATGTGCGGATAATTATGTATTAGTTAATCTTTTGTAGGGAGAAGATTGATTTTGTTGTATTCAAAGTCTCTCAGTGATTGCTATTTGCTTTGCATATTACCATATGGTATTGTTTCAAAATTTGCAGGTTAATGGTGACTCTGATTTCGTGACTGGTGACTTTAAGGTCTTCGAGTTTGACAGTGGCAACTGGGATCAACAGGATGCAGTTAGTAATACTGCGGTATGCAAAAACTTCCTCTCCTGCTTCTGAACTTTTTTTTTGTCACGTTGAAATTTCTTGGCATATACTAATTTGAATTGTATATTCGTTTTTTTCCTTTTATGTTACCAGGACTACATCTACAGCATCAACAGTTTGTCAAAAGAAGGCATGGAAATTGAGTAAGCTTCCCAACTTTATAATCTCTGAAGAATGATCTGATTAAACCATCTTTGTTTCTAAACCTGTACATTTTTTTAATGTTTGGTTTCTATGGTTAATATGCAGTCCCGATCTTAAAATGGCGATGGAGTTGCAGGAACAAGAGTTGGGTGGTGAAGACAAAGATTTCGAGGTATAAGTGATTTTAGACCTACAAAGTCCCCATAATACGAAAACTTACAATATATCCTAAAAGTGTAACAAGCATCATTTTCATTCATAACTCTGTTACTTGTTAGTAGTTTTTTTCCCCTAAAACATAAGAAGACAGAAAGAAACTTAATGCCATTTTATCCTACTTCTGCTTGTCCTTTGTTATGTTTTGCCATGAACATGACTAAGGACCTCTTCTGCAGTTTGTTCCTTGTACCGGAACCTACCAAAGCTAATTGAGTAACGAATTGAATACTAAAAATCACAGAAGATTTACCTTAAGATCTAATCAAATTATCTCAAAGGTATTCCAACCCCAGATAACTAAACCACATCACACCTTAGCATGTGATGTGACAGAAATATACCTATTAAAAGAGTGAAAGAAAGGAACAAGTGTTCTTTTTTTGTAACCACGCCACCCCCATAGTATGTACTCTTTCTTGGGTAAATTTAGGGAATGGCAAATACCAAAAGTCGTAAGTTCAAAAGCCAAATATGAAACCCAAGATGGTTGGTTACAAATGATAAGCATTGTCTTACAACTAAAACTGTGTTGAAGGGACACTGATTGAGGGATGAACGTGTAAAAGTGTGTGATTATCTCTTCAGGTATCAATTAAGAGGCAATCAATACAAGAAGTGAAAGCAGTCCAAAGAAAGGCAAATGTAAATATCATGTATATAAACCCTCATGTCTCATCCTTTCTGTGTACAGTTTAGTTTAGCTTATTTTTTATTGATTGTTGGGTTTACAGTAAGCAGTCAGGGCTTTCTGATGCTTACTTGGCTGTAGTGAAGTACGATGTATCATGTATTTCTTTTTCTTTGAAAAATAAAATCGATGTATGTATATTTTGAGAATACTTCTTTCTTAGATTTTGTTGAAAAGAAAATTACAATACAAGAACCTGTTGCGAGCATGGGACGGTCGAAGCCAAAATGATTGATTTCAAACATTTTTATAACATGAAACTCAAGGAGTCAGTGATTTATCTTTTTACAGTTTGACGTATATATAAGAAGAAAAAGAGACATGGGATCTCATATATATCTAGTCTCCTCGTTCTCATGTGTAAGTATCCCTCAAAATTTTAGTCTAACAAGAAGATGAAGAAGGAAGAAGAAGAGGTTCAATTCCTTTCTTCCTTGTGATACCAGTTGGTACACCATAACAGACCGGCGCAGCCCCAATCAAGTATGGCAACGTACACACTTCTCTAGCCGCAGCTATGAACGAACCGATTTTGCGTCCATGCTTGTGATTACACTCCATCTTCCCTGACCCATCAGCATTCGATTGACCTGGCTTGTTACGCGGTTTCCTTGTCCTCTTGGTGGTGTTGCCTTTTAGATTCATAACCGCAAGTTCGTTAGCTAATGACTCACACTGGCTGCAACCACCCTCCGAAGAAGAAGGAGAATCTGATCTCTCTCTCAACCAGCCTTCCAACAACGCTTTCCCAAACCGATCAATGTCTCGGTCTGTTACGTCCCACAGATTGGCCACAATGGCTGGAGATCCGGCTAAGAGATAGGAAGAGTGGTATGCCTTGTGGGATGTAGCAGCCTTTGAGCCATAGTGAACCACTGCTGCATCCCATCAGGAAAGTTGCACAACAGATTTCTAGCTTCTCTATTTCCCGACTAGATAGATATTGTGCTCCTGCGAGTGTCATATACAGTAGAAGATCTATTGAAAAAAAACAATCACAAAGTAAACGAACATTGCAACAGCTAAGGACAGTTTTTGCATGAGTGAGTGATGGAGTAATCATATACCACTTCCATGACCGAAATAAAGAAATAGATCATGGCTTTTTAATGCTTTTGTCAACTCTTCCGCACTTGGTACTGATCCAGCTTTTCCCTGAGAAAGTATTTGCAATGATGGGAAGTTATAAAATTTTAGCATAAAGAAAAAGGCTAACTACAAGTAACGCTGACCCTATAATATATGTTACCTCAAAGTTTTGATCTCTGAACCAACTCTCAAAATCGACTTGTGTCTCGCTGAGATCACCACCGGGATTCAACAAGTAGAACGAATCTAGCGGATCAATGAGAGGGAAGGAAGCAGCATAAGATCTTGCTGGCTCTCCCTGGAGACATCGCTTCGTCAGCACAGCAAATATGCTACCTACAGAAGGCATTCGGTACACCTCCTGTTTCCTTAGTATTGGAATATTCTCCCAAGGAAGCATCTAATCAAAAATCAGAACACAGTTTCAGGTAAGAAGGTCCGTAAACGCAAGGGACAAAAAAGGAAACTCTTATTTGCTATAGACATGAGTCAAACGTTGTAATACATGTGCAGGAAAGTGATAAAGGATATAAATGACGTTACCTGAACCTCAGGATCTAAAACAAGAACGATAGGTTCTCTACTGTCACAACCGGCATGCTGTTCTAGTTTGGTTGCTGCTTCACGTATCAGTTGTAAAGCCAATCCATGCCTACTTTCGGAAGTATCAGCTGCAACAGTAGGATTTTTACAGCTATCTTCTTCATAAAGATATCCTCCTCTGCCTACATAGCAACCATTTCTTAGAGAAAGCTGAGCAACGCATGCTTCTCCTTCAAAGTTTTCGATCCCGCCTCCAAGAATAACCTTCAAAAGCATTTCATTTACTTCCATTTTGCACTTGGACTTGAGATCTTTTACCAGTTTTTTATGTACTGAGTCGGGCAATTTCAAGTTTGACAAGTCTCCAAGAAGCAGACATCTCCAGGGACCCAGCCAGGAAGCTTCTAGATTCATAGAACAAAAAAATGGTTACCTAATGTTATTAACAAAAATTGTAGACTCGTGCATATATAGTTCTGTATATGTCACAACATTTTAAAATGTAAAATTTTTTTTGGGCGTGACAATATTCTGCAAAATGTCAAGAAATATGAAAAGGATTTATCGGTCTTGCTGAATTGTAAAATAGATGTAAACGTGTAATAGAAAAAGAGCCATCATACCTTAGGAATTTTTTAAGATGATGATCAAGTTCTTTTCTCTTTTCCACCATAAATTTCTATGCTCTCTCGTGTCTTCTACAGAAGATCCAGTAGATGTATGGGTTTCCTCCATTATTGATTTAAATGCTGGAGCTACATCATCAACCACGGTGGAACCCCATGGACAAAGCCAGCGCCTCTCCAAATTCTTGACTTGAGTCGCTTCCGTAGAACTAGTATTTGCACCGTCGTCGTCTGACATGTCTAGTGATTCAATGAGGTCATGAGTACAAAGAGGAAACATTATTGATCAACCAGTAGGCAGTTCGTATTTTACCTTCTAGAACCGAATCTACAGGCAAAAGTGTGGCGACCGGTTGGCTTTTCAAGGTGAGGCGTGATATGAGCACCCAGGCACAAACAGGGGAACGGATTTGCATTAGCTCCTGTAACAATTGATTTAAAGCGCCTCCAAGCAAACTAATACAGATGATTGTTGAGCTGGGAAGATTGTTGAAGAATTCTTTAGCAAATTGTACAAGATCTTGAGTCCGCTCAGGAGCAAGCCTACAGTTGCGAGTAAGACAAATAGTGAGTAAGCCAACAGAAAATTAATAGCATGTCTGGTTGCTTAAGTGAACTCATGTCATACCTGGGTAAGTCCAACTCCTCAGGAACCATGCAACTCGAGCAAGTAGCCTCTGTACACTGGAAAATACAAGCTGTTAGATAAGAGAAGCAACACGTACTTCCAATTGACAAGCTGAAAATACCTATCCAGCCTCTTTCTCTCACCTCCATTTGTATTAATCTTGCGTCAGCAATATCTTCTCCATGAGATCTAATACAGCTTTTCCATGCTGAGCAACAGATTTTTCCAAGGGCAGCACTAAACAAACTTTCAGCATACAACAATCCATCTGCCTGGGAAACTATATCAATTTGTTTTCGAGATATATCTCCAAGCTGCTTATCAAGTGTAACTTCTAACTTCAGTTTGCACTTTACGCATGAAAATTTTTGCTGATTAGTAACTAATATCTCTTTTGCATTTTGGATTTCCTTTACTGCCAGATCCAGACTCTGCTTTTTGTTGTAAAAGTTTCCTTGCAAGATATAAAAAAAATATATATATCAAGTGGCTTATTAACAAAAGGAACAATGAAATCTACATGAAAGGACAATACTTCGAGAAAAAAATAAGAGAGCAGTTCCATACCTAAAGCAGAAGAAAATGCAACCACAAAAGGGAACAGACTTTGAGAGCAGGAAATGGCTTTCCCCCATGACAGAAGAGATTCTGCCTCCAGCCCATTCCCTATCAGCTCATTAACAATTCCAACCTGCAAATTTGGCACCAAATTGAGAAACAGAGAAGTGATGGAACCCAGCTAGACTAGGTCTGATTAGAAACAGAACCTGAAGGGTGCTTTCCAAATAACAGTGGAGTACATTCCAACGACTTAAATAGCAGCGATTAATGTCCCAGGAAAAATTCCCACACGGCCAAAAGTCAGTTGCTAACGATCTGTACACTTGGAAATCTGTTATGCTATAACTCCGTATCCCTGACATTTTCCCTGCGTCATTGTATTTTTCGAACTGCTTCTCAGCGGTATACTTAAATTTATCTTGAAACAAAAGAGTTCGTATTCTATAGGCTTCTTTTGCATATGAAAGAGCCTGTAAAAGAAAACACATTATAATTAAGTTCTTGCAACAATGACTGGCAATAATTCACAACAAAAACATTGTGGAAAAGTTTGTAAAATACTTATAACAAACGTATAACGATTTTAAGAAATTCACCTCAGAAAGCTTTCCAAACGATATGAGCCTTTCAGAGAGATCATGATAGAGATATGCAGCTACGAAAGATGATTGACCAGAAGGTGAGGCCTGAAATGACATTGATTAGCAAAATCTAATATCACCATAAGCAGTATTTGGTGACAAAAAGCTCTGTAAATAATTTCCTTACACTTGAAATCAGTTCTGAAGCTGCATCTGTGATATCATCTATCGTGGTATCTGAATGGAAGGGGTCTTTATTCTTTTTGGAGCTTAGCAAGAAATCATTGTGTAAATCATGGAAGTTCTGCTGGAACCCAATTAGCCTCGCTTTTGAATCTTTCAGGCAATCTATCCAGAAGTCAATGCACGTAGATTTGTCACCAAAATTCTCTGATAAGCTCAGGATAAATGCATCACTTATTGGGGAAGGGCATAAGGCATGACTTAGCCTTCTACATTCCCACATCATTGCAAGGCAGAGCTCTAATTTGACATGCCTCCATTTAAATAATCTGAAAATTAACTCGAATATATGATGATGGAGATCCGTACAACCCTGGGAATGGAGAAAAGAATCAAGGGTCAGATAAAAAATGAAGCCCGCACTATAAAGTATGCCACTAAAAACAGTAGTCCAGGTAGATAGTAAGAAAAAATACCTTCAATGCCATTAAATCGATCATATTATACACTAACGGAACTATGTTTTGAGACAGTAAACCTGTAACGTAAGTCCCAAACTAGTAATCCTTCTGCGGATTAGAAGAAAGGGGAATCAATGGATAGATTGCTTAACTTGCACAGAAAGTTATTGAGAGAGTTTAGGAGATTTGTAAAAGTATTCTTATTCATAAAAGTTGCAAGGCTATGCGTTATATAAAAACAAAAGATCCTTATCTCAAAACACTTAAGCTAATTATCCTAACATGTTGATAAATATCTGAGATAGAAAATATAAATAAAACCAAATCATAAAACACTTAAGTCGGGTGAGAAGTTCAGCTTCCTGGGTACAAAAAGCTCTCAAGCAATACGCAATAGGTAACTGGTGAGAAGATGATGGACCCTCTTTATTTGGCCCATGATGTTACCTCACTCTGCTTTCATACACAAAAGAACTTGGTCACGAAATACTTTTAAGTAATTAATGAGCTGTTAATTCTGACGTAGTGAGAGATGTACCAGTATTGAGAATGCTTCTGACAGAGAACGAATGCAGTCAGCTCGATCTTCAATTCCAGATGCCATTGTCATTTTTGTTTTCCATACTAAGATTCTTGCTCTCTCTATATGCATATCCTTTGTGACATAAACATCCTTCAAAAGGATATCAGCTATTTCGACTCGCGTTTGCTGACCTAGTTTTGAGCTCAAAGGGAACATTTCATCAATAGGCCAGAAGCTCCTGCAAGCATTTATAGAGAAGAGAAAATACAAATTAAAAAGTATACCAGTATCACTTTCACCAATTTTACAGATACGTAAACAAATCCATCGATATCAGAAAAAAGAAGAAGAAAAAAAACGGGATTTATAGTAGCTTAGGACCAGTGCAAACTTTACCCAACCAATAGCTGAAAGATTATTAGGATTCCAACCTGCTCTAGGATTTTTCCGATAGCACGATTTGACTTTTTCTTGGAAGGTGATAGCAATGAGTACAAAGTTGTACAAGAATCGACAGCATCCAAATTCGTCTGTTGATAGAACACATTCAGATACTTGAAGTTCAGAATATTGTATATATATATACAGAAAAGTAAGTCATTAAACATATACCTTAGCCCACTGTTTTACAATTGCCGTAGGGCCTAGTAGCCTTCTCATCAGATGTTCAGCTGAAAGCCAATCTTCTAGAATATGCACGACAGTCTGTCTAATCTTGCATTTGCTACATTGGCGGAGTACATGCAGGTAGAATGCAGACCTATTACATGTTTCGCCCACAAAATTCATAATGGCCTCTTCCGACTGGTGATTATCAGATGAACTAGATTGATTTACAAATAGCTGACAATCTAGTTCAACACATCTCCATGATGCCTTCGAGCACAGTTTAAGTGCCTCACAAGCCTGCAAGGTAGAACACACATTCTATTAAAATGTAGCAAGAAAAAAATAAGAATACATGTAGATGCATAAGTCCACACAGATAAAGCATGAGCATAATTTTATCCAGTATCATCCTTGTTTGCATAGAAGATATTTAAGTCAAAAGCATGTACTTCACCTTCTTTAGCTCCTTATTTCTGTACAAATTGACACCAACATTGTATAGCGCCGCTAATTTATGCTTCAGTTCTTTAGGTCCAATCCAGGGACTAGCAATTACATTCTCAACTAGATGGACGCTGATCTGGAAAGGAAGATGTTGGATCACTAAATTAGATATACGATGACATGCTCTGTAACTTGAACAAGATACGTCTCATAGATTTGAATGCATTGCACATTAAAACCAAACCTCCAATTTTTGCTGGGTTCTCAACGAGACAATGAAAGCAGCTATAGCCACTTTTAACAGAACTTTGTTGTTGTCAGTTTCTCTACCTCCCTTTTCAGACGTGCATCTAAGAAGTGGCCAAAGGAGAGGTGAGAAATGCATTCAACCCACATACAAACATTTCACATAAGAATTAATATAGCTTCCAGTTTCTAAGTGCATTGAAGATTTAAGCGACATCTTACCTGCCAACTATTTGCATATTAAAATGGGAAAAAAAGGCTAGTGCATGAATCAACAACTTAGCGTAAGAGGGATAATGATCACCTTACCTCTGAAGGAAGAGACAACCATCACAAAATTGGAGAAAGGCATCATGAATAGTAGACAAATGAGCAGAAGCGCAGGACATTTCCGTCTCTGGAGCTGAAGCGTGTGAGGCGAGTACACCATCCGCACTCTCTGGAGCTGAAGCGTGTGAGTAGGGATGTCAACTGGACACTCTGTCCATGGACGTCCATGTCCAAATTAATATGGACTAATATGGACATGCCCAAATTCGTCCAAAATATTTTGTTGTCTAACTGGACAACGCCCAAATACGCCCAAAGACCAATGGACAAGACCAGATGGACATGGGCCATCCAAATCATTAAAATGTTTAGGGTTTTTAATTGGAAAAAAATCATTTTTTTCATTTGGCCGTCACTCTTATCTCTCGATCTCAAGCTCTCGATCTCAAGCTCTCCATGACTCCATCTCTCTCGATCTCGAGCTTTCCATCTCTCTGACGAAAACCCATCTCCGTCGAGCTCTCTCTCTCTCTCCTCTGACGAGCTCTCTCTTCTCCGACGAGCTCTCTCTTCTCCGATTGAGCTCTCTCTCTCTTCTCCGACGAGCTCTCTCTCTCTCTTCGTGGTGGGTTCGCGACTTTGCTCTCTGTCTCTTCGTGGTGGGTTCGCGACTTTGCTCTCTGTCTCTTTGTGGTGGGTTCACGACTTCGCTCTCTGTCTCGTCTATATTATAGCATTGTGGAAATGAAATGTTGCTTCTTAGTTCTTACACATAGCTTAACTTGTTATTGCTTCTTACACATCGTGGAAATGAAATGTTGTTTACAGGAAGAAGACTGTTGTTCCTGTCTAGCTGTTCATCTTGGTGTTGGGTTTAGACATCATCATCTCTATCACTGATTCACCAGAGCAGCTCGCTTGTTGAGGTTTTGATCTTCTTTGCTTACCATATCTCTCTCAAATGTGATCTGTAGAACTTTATGATTCGCTGAACTTTATGTGAAATGATGCAACTTACACATAGCCTAACTTTATGATTTGTTGAACTTTATGTGAATTGATTCGTACTCTTTTTCAGTTTGTTCAAGTCTTAGTATTGATGCTGATTTTGTTATTCATTACTAATGAGCGTTGTTAATCTCTTTTGTTCAGATGGATGATGACACTTTGAACCTGAATGATGATGATTATTTGAGTGCTGATGAGAATGAAGCCGGGTTCTTAACAAGTATAGGAGCCGTCTTCTTCCATTAAATGTACAAGCTCTCATTTGTACAAGAAACTGGCTGCGTGGGTTTGAAGTGTCGAGTAAGTGTTCTGATTTTATCCCTCTTTAGGAAGTGTTGATATGTCTCTTACCTGATTACCTCTTTTTAACTTGGTTGCTGTTGATATGTCTCTTACCTCTCATGTTAGGTGATTCTGAAGAAGAAGAAGGAGAAGGAGAAGAAGAATAAGAGAAGGAAGGTGAAGAAGGTAGAAGGAAGAAGAGAATGAAGTTTAAATAACTTTAAGTACCCTTTTGTAAAACATGGAGTTTAAATCTAAGTATTTTTTTCAGTCTTTTGTAAAACATAGAGTTTAAATTTAAGTACCCTTTTGTAAAACATGGAGTTTTAATCTAAGTACCCTTTTTCATTGTTATATATAAAATTTAGAATCTGTATACTTTTTTACATCAAGTGGGCGAACTGGACTCTATGGACAGTCCAACTGGACATGGTCCTATTTGGACATGGACTATTTGGACATGGTCCTATTTGGACATAGACTATTTGGACATGGACCTATTTGGACATCAAAACCAAAAACGCCCAAAAAAAAAAGTCCATCTGAATATATCCACTTCCGTCCGGACAGCCCAATTGACATCCCTACGTGTGAGGCTTGCAGGCTAACTGAGCGGAGAAGGACTCCAAGCAATCCAGGCAGAGCTCGTACGCGCGGAACAGATCCACGGCCGATTCGCGAGCTTTTTCTTCTTCGGGATTGGCGGAGGAGGAGGAGAGGCGTTTGGGGAAGAGGGAGATTGATTTGTTGAGGAACGGGAGGAATTGCTTGGCGAGGGATCGGAGTCGGTCTTGTTTACGGGAGGATGGTTGTGGGGAGGTGAATGGGCGGATTTAATCGGAGAAGGAGGTGAAGATATTATCATCGGAGGAGGATTTGATGAGGGAGAGGAGACGGTTGTCATCAGAGGACATTTTCGAATTTTTTTGGAGTTTCCCGCTGCTAATGTAAAACTGGCATTTTCTAGGTCTTCCTTTATTTATACACTTCACTTCACTTCACTGGTCTGTACATGTGGAATTAGAGACGGGAGAATGCTGTTTTGGATATCGAACCTGGGTTTCTTGTGGATTTGCTCTTTTGTTTTGGGCCTTGATGTGATATTAAAAGCCCATTATATCAGCTGATATCTGATAATACCCCAAATCTCTAAACAAGCAGGTTTGCGACGGTTTAGATTGTAAAGAACTCGGAATAAAAGATTCTGAAATCTAAAGTTGGTGGTGGAGCAGGGAGATTCCTTTCTTCTATTTATTTATTTATTTATTTATTTTTAAGTATATATCAAAATTTTCTTATATTAAAAATTCAGAAAAAATGGTGACTGAGAGAATCAGTCGAGATTACCTCATCTCTCTCCGTGAAAATTGGTACCTTTTCAGGCAACCACAAATTAATTTAAATTTTTTTTAAATGAACTTTTTTTTGGAAACACAAATGAAAGCTTGATTCACCACAACAATATCAACGATGCTCTTTCTCTAAATCCGATCCTAATAAGAGAATGTACGTCGTCGAGGGTTACAGTTTGATCGATGAGCCAGCGTTCGCGTGATTCCTATTGAAGGTATAGTTTTATGCTGTAACGTTATATATATATTGTTTTTGATCCCATTCATTGCCTTAGTTACAAGATTCTCTCTGTTGAAGTTATTACGCTAACCATTCCTTACTTCTCTCAAGATTTGGAGCCTTTGTCAAGAGTTCTAAGGAGCATCATCAAGCTATGGGCTCTGATAAGCACTCTGCTCGTTTCCTAAATAAACTAAAAATGGAGAGGGTCAGAACGATGCTAACGCACACTTACCCTTATCCACACGAGCATTCACGCCATGCTATGATTGCTATCATCATGGGTTGCCTATTCTTTATTTCCTCGGATAACATGCACACCCTCGTCGAAAAGCTTGACAACAATTTCAAATGGTGGTCCATGTATGCTTGCCTTCTTGGTTTTTTCTATTTCTTCTCATCTCCCTTCTTAGGCAAGACTATACAACCAAGCTACTCAACCTTCAGCCGTTGGTGAGAACTTATCCCTTCTTCCCTAAACTGTATATGAATTTATTTTTATTTTTTTGGTAAAAGCTATGATTTTTTTTTTAAATTCTTTTGTAATGTTATGTAGGCATGTTGCTTGGATTTTAGTAGCGGCTTTGTACCATCTCCCAAGTTTTCAATCAATGGGGTTGGATTTGAGGATGAACCTGTCCCTGTTTCTAACGATTTACACGTCATCCGTAGTATTCCTTTTTGTCTTCCACGTCGTTTTCATTGGGTTTTGGCATCTCGGTCTTGTCTCTCGTGTGGCTAAAAGACGCCCCGCGATCTTAACCATTCTTCAAAACTGTGCTGTAACTACACTATCTCCAAACCTTGTAACAATAAAAAAAAAATCACTTGCTTGAAAACATTATTTTTGAAGGAAAAAAAAATTCAAAATTGTATGCAGGTTCTAAGCATAGCGTGCTGTATTTTCTACAGCCATTGTGGTAACCGTGCTATTCTGAGGCAAACGCCACTCGAAAGAAGGCGTTCTAGCAACAGTACTTGGCTCACTAAACTCGTTCAGATCGATGAGCTTAAAGACCAAGTCTGCTCATCATGGTTTGCTCCTGTTGGATCTGCTAGTGATTATCCACTCTTGTCCAAATGGGTCATTTATGGGGAGGTCTGGATTTTTTTATAGTTATTATTCTATAACTTGGTTGTGTATGTTGTAATCCTATCTTTTTTTTTTCAGTCGCAGCTAGCATGCAATGGGTCTTGTCCTGTAACATCTGATGAGATTTCTCCTATATACTCGTTGTGGGCAACGTTTATTGGTCTTTATATTGCCAATTATGTAGTGGAGAGATCAACAGGGTAAGTGATAATATTGCTACTAACAATATCAACAACATATTTCACAATGTTTAATGGTCTTATGTCAATTTTTGCAATACGGTTAGGTGGGCACTGGCACACCCTGTGTCTGTCGACAATTATGAGAAGCTGAAGAAGCAGCAAATGAAACCTAATTTCTTAGATATGGTTCCTTGGTATTCAGGGTACGTCCATGTTTTGTTTAACGCATTGCGGATATGAAGTAGGATCTCTAGCACTGTCTGATCTGTTTATTTATTTATTTCAGAACGTCAGCTGATTTGTTTAAAACTGTGTTTGACCTCCTCGTATCCGTGACTGTGTTTCTTGGTCGCTTTGACATGCGGATGATGCAGGTAGACATATCTTTCTAATGATACGTTATGATCAGATACTCTTTTATCTTTTTATTGTATTCCATTTTTTTTAACATTATTTATAAATATGTAGGCTGCAATGACCAAAAATTGTGATGGAGACGAGAGAAAGGAACTATTATATGATCATTTCACTGATCATGAGAATGATTTCTGGTTTGACTTCATGGCGGATACTGGTGACGGTGGGAACTCATCATACTCTGTTGCAAAACTTCTAGCTCAGCCTTTTATCGAAGTCCCCCTGGATGATAAATATGTTTCTCTGCAAAGGGGTAACGTGTTGCTTATTGGGGGAGATCTTGCGTAAGTTCCATACTCTCTGTTTTTTTTTTTTTGTCATGTTTTGATGTAACCAAATGAATGTCTTTCTTTGATACATCGCAGATACCCCAATCCATCAGCGTTTACATATGAAAAACGTCTGTTCTGTCCTTTTGAGTATGCGCTGCAACCTCCCCATTGGTATAAAAACGACTCGATTTCTGTCGAGAAGCCTGAGTTGCCTGAAGGGGTTTCTGACCTGAAGCATTATGATGGTCCTCAATGTTTTCTTATCCCTGGAAACCATGGTGGGTTTGGTTTCCGTCTCTCAATATTATTTTGTCTCTCTCTAATAACACTCTCATGTAACTTTATTTTTTTTTAAATAATTTTAGACTGGTTCGATGGACTCAATACTTTCATGAGGTATATATGCCATAAAAGTTGGCTTGGTGGCTGGTTAATGCCCCAAAAGAAAAGCTATTTTGCACTACAGCTACCTAAAGGGTGGTGGGTCTTTGGTTTGGATCTCGCCCTTCATGGTGATATTGATGTCTACCAGTTCAATTTCTTTTCTGAGTTAGTCAAGGAGAAGGTAGATTCAGCATCATCTTTGAGTTATTATCTCCTGTTTGTATTTTTTAAAAATCTTTTTTTTATTTAGGTTGGGGAGGATGATGCGGTGATCATTATCACACATGAGCCGAACTGGCTTCTTGATTGGTACTGGAAAGATGATACAGGAAAGAACATGAGACACCTGATATGCGACTTTTTGAAAGGCAGGTGCAAACTTAGAATGGCAGGAGATTTGCATCATTATATGCGTCACTCTTGTACTACTCAATCGGATGGACCTGATCCTGCTGCTCATGTCCAACATCTCCTTGTTAATGGTTGTGGTGGGGCTTTTTTGCATCCCACCCATGTCTTTAGCAACTTTTCTAATTTTTATGGTTCTTCCTATGGATGTAAATCTGCTTACCCTTCTTTTAAAGATTCAAGCAGGGTAATTCATTTTTTCTTCTTCTTGTTTCTTTGGTCTCTTATATGATTTGCCTATTTTTCTTTGCATTCTAAAACTTTATATTTGTTTGATGTTCCTTGCAGATTGCTTTGGGGAATATTTTGAAGTTCAGGAAAAAGAACTGGCAATTTGATTTCATTGGTGGCATCATATACTTTGTCTTGGTCTTTTCCTTGTTCCCTCAGGTGAGGTTTTACTTACTTAATTGCGTCTGTATATATTGATGTAGGGCCGGATCTGAAATTTCGGAGCTCTTTAAAAATTATTTTTAAAAATTACTTTTTCATAATTTGGGAGCATATTGCTATATAAAAATTGGGGTCAATACCAATGTTTCACCTGGTTCTGCCTAGATCCCACCTTGTACTCACATACACTCATGAGAATGGTATTGATCTTTATTCCTTGTTGGTTTCAGTGTAAGCTAGGCCACATCTTACGAGATGATTCATTTTCTGGCCACCTGGGGAGTTTCTTAGGCACAGTTTGGAGCGCCTTTGTGCACATAACAGAGCAGTCATATGTGTCTTTCACCGGTGTTGTCATGTTGCTAGTATCTGCAATTATGTTTGTTCCCTCAAAAATATCTCGGAAGAGACGGATGTTAATCGGAGTTCTTCATGTCGCTGCACACCTTACCGCTGCTTTGATTCTTATGCTGCTGCTGGAACTCGGCATAGAAACCTGTATCCAGCATAAGCTCCTCGCTACGTCCGGTCAGTTACGAATGTTGTTTTTGTCTTTTTCCTCGTTAAAATATCATTGACACTAATGGTATATATATAACACAATGTTATTACAGGGTATCATACATTGTATCAATGGTACAAATCAGTGGAAAACGAACACTTTCCTGACCCCACTGGCCTTCGAGTCCGTATCGAACAGTGGACCTTCGGATTCTATCCAGCTTGCATCAAATATCTTATGTCAGCTTTTGATATTCCTGAGGTAATGTATTTTTGTCAACTTAGCCTTTTGTTTTAGGACCAAACTAATTAATTAAACGTGTTTAACGTTTAGGTGATGGCGGTTACACGGACAAATATTTGCCGGGAAGGAATGGAGTCGCTATCTCGAAGTGGAGCAGCTATATATTATGCTTCTGTCTTCCTCTACTTTTGGGTCTTCTCAACTCCGGTTGTGTCTTTGGTCTTTGGGAGTTACTTGTACATCTGCATCAACTGGCTTCACATACACTTCGATGAAGCTTTCTCTTCTCTCCGGATTGCTAATTACAAATCATTCACCCGTTTCCATATCAAACCTGATGGAGACCTTGAAGTCTTCACTCTCGGAGTTGATAAGGTGAGTTTAAAATGACATGTTGTTCTTTGTTTTGGTGATTGGTCTTTTACTAGAGGAGTGTGTATGTGCTTTAATGAGTTCAGGTGCCAAAGGAATGGAAGCTAGACAAAGACTGGGATTCAGAGCCAAGATCGACGGTGAAGATGAATCATCACAGAAGGTTTCCTAGCAAATGGTGTGCAACAACATTGCAACAAGATCCTATCAACACTGTAAAAATCGTTGATCATTTTGTTATTAGTAGATCAAATAAAGAAGTTGGAGAATCTTAGTTAGAACCAGTTTTTCAGTGATCTTTATCTCTTTCTAAAATATAGTTTTAGTTTCTTTTACCGTATTTATTAATTTATTATTGAACATTAATTTATAGAGTTTACATTGTAAGATCATAATTAAATACTTAATTTCTGGCAAAATAAAACATTTTTTATTATTCTATTTGCCTTCATCGCCATCTTTGTGTTTCTTTCTTCTGTCTATAAATCCTTTAAAACTTCTGAAATAAAATGTATATATATATAGATAGATACATAGCAAAATTATTAAACCAATGACTTCCTCTCTTCATCCTCGTCTCTATCACCCTCACCTCCACCGTTCCTAACCGCTTGTCTCGCCGGAATCTTGCTAGGAGGTTTACTATCCATCGGAACCATCTTCAACACTATTCCCATTGCTATCAACAGCAATCCCGACCCGTGCTGCTCGGTCAATGGCTTGGTGAATATCAAATATGACAGCAACAACGTAACTCCTTTCCTAGCCGTTGTTATCTAAACGCACACAAAACGTTTTAAAATGTTGTCAACTTAAAAACGCATATATTCAGTTAAAATATTAAAACCGTTAGTACAAAAGATTAGAGATTCACCAAGGCGGTTGTAGCGGCTCCAAATAGGGCAATGAGGGATAGAACCGAGACTTGACCGATGAATGTGGCCATAGCTTCGAATACAAGCACACCGTACACATACGGATGCTGCCAATAAAAAAAAACAATAGTTGAGTTTGCCCAAAAAAAAAAAGAAGTAGTTGAGTTTTTAAATAATCAATCAACTAAGGAATGATTAAACCGTTAGACTGTTAAATATATTACACGTTGGTACTTTTACTTATAGACTCAATCTCAATGTATATGACTTTCATTATTATTGTGAAAGACAAGTTGGCTTTTTAGAAAAGGTTGGTAGATTTAGGCACGTCGTCGGTCAATGATTTCATTTCGAATCCGACAAACTTTGACTTTTTTTTAATAGAGTTTAAACCGAAGAAGCTGACTCTGAGTTGAACCATGTACCGAGTCAGAACCTAAACCAAGAACTTTCAAATCCAAGGCAAAACAGAGGATTGGACTTACTTGCCAGCACGCAGTCCAAGCACGGAAAAGCTCTCCGGTCAAAACCATGGGAACGAACAAGAACGGTAGTCCAACAACCGTTGAGCAGAAAAGCATCTCCATCTGCAACATTTCATACTTACAAGAATCTCAGACACGAAGCAAAACAGAACGGTTAAACATAACCGGAAGGAACCGGGTTTTTGTGTGTTTTCTTGCCTGAGTTGTCTCGGGGTTCATTGTGAAAATGGCTTCTTGAAGATTACCCAAGAAAGCATCCATGATCAATGCACCAGTAATCATCAAAATCCCAATCATACTGAAGTTTGGAGACATTTGTGCGTCTGCTAATGTGAATAGTATCAAACCAAGAACCAGCAAGAAGGCTGAAATGTATTCGTGGACCGGGTATTTTCTCCTCAGACCGGGTATGAAAGCTCCCATTATCATCACAGGCAACACCTGAAACCCCATTTGAACAATTCTCTGAACACTAGCCTACTTTAAACATAATGAGATTTGTACAAAAAGTGGGAACAGTGGAAGTACCTTAGTGGATTTGAACATGATTTGAGCAGGATAATTGAGATAAGCCAAAGAGCCTTTGGTTAAACCATGTGATCCCATGAGAACAGCAGATAGTTTGACATATGTTCTCATAGGATTCACAATATGCTTTGTGGTGAACCCCTGAAGGTAGATCAGGAACAAGTAGACAAATCCTTGTATAAACGTGAAGTACCAACCAAAGCTACACAAAAAAACAAAAAGAGAAAATAAATCCCATTATTATCATTTTTAATTGTTAAAATCAAAATATTAGGAGAAATTTAAAGTTGACTTTACCTAAATTGCAGGCGATTATAAACATATTCCTGTGAATATAAAAAATTACACAAATATCAGAAAAAATCAAGTCAATAATCACAAATATAGATCCAATTAATTCTCCAAAATCTGTTTTTAACAAAATCACAACTGTTTTTTCGTGTGACCTCACAAGATGATATTTTATAATTTGAATTCTGAAATATAGAAATCAAAAAGCTTTTGCGTTTGTTTTGGAGAGAGTTTAGTTGGTCATGCAATGAAAAATCAAACACTTAAGCATGTTTAAGCAAAAAAAACAATTAAGCATGCAAATGATTTTCTTAATGCACATAATTAGGAGATAGTGATAAACAAACAAAAATGATTTAACGTTATCTATTATAATTCGGGATCCACGAAATGAATAAAAACTAAAAATAAAAATAAAAAGAGATAAATGAATAAATGAAAAGAACCTCGCAAACTCCGTTGACGAGGTAACCAAAGAAGAAACCAGAAGTGCAGATGAGAAACTGTTGCCATGTTGGTCGATCAGACAGAGAGATTCCAAACAGAGATCTTGACTGTTCCTCGTTCTTCATCCTTCTTCTTTAGAAGACGGAAGAATAATCAAAGCTTTTGAGAAAATTAAAAAACAAAAGAGGTCAAAAGAAACCCAGAAAAAAATAAAAGAGTAAAATCACAAGAATTTATGTAAAGTCATTCATAACGGTATATCACTCCTCGAAATAACCAAAGAACAAACCAAACCAAACCAAACTCTTCTCTAATAATTCTCTCCTCAGAGTCTCTCTGATCAAACCTTAAAGAAGAGAGAGAGAATAAATAGAGATGGTATTGGTAAAGGAGAGAGAGAGGTTTTAAAACTGAAGGGTAAACACACATGAAGAAGAAGAGGCAAGGCAAGGGGTCGAAACTCGTCGCGTGATTCGCCACTCTGTGACACGTTTTTCTTTTCTATATCTAAGTGACGTTCTCCTTTTCTCTTTTTACGTTTTCATTTGATCTCTTCTTTATTCTTCCGGTTAAACTCAACTTTTACAATTAAACCCCCAGACTTATCTTTATTTATCTTTAAGTCTTTTAACTTCACACCACGTCACAATATTTAATATCTTTTGTATCATCCTCGTGTACACCTCTCTCATGAATGCGAAATTAAGACAGTATCTCATCACCGGTTCGGTCCGGTTTATTATTTTTTTTTTTTGTAAACCAAAAGGGTTAAACCCGGGTCACTAATGGAACCAAGCCTAACCTCTGGGCGGGAGATGCAATCCACGGATAGATCCTCTCCCGGGTATTCAAATGAGTCCTAAGCAATGAACTCATATCCGTGTGGTCACTTAAAGGTGTTTGCAGCTGCGGGGATTCGAACCCGGGAATATTGGGAATTTCACCCTTAACCCTTTATTATTTTTCTTATTATGAAAAAAAAATAATGGATTTGTTTTCTTTTATGGCCGGATCTGTGTATATAGATATAAAATCATACCTGTATTAACTTTATTTATTTATTTTTGTTAAATTAACAATTGTATATGCTATAGGTAAATTATACATTACCTTTTCTACAATTTGACAAGTAGCATATCAAAATAATAAATGCTAAGCAAAAAATAACATATCAGAGATTTATTAGTCTAAAAATGTAAATGGTTATTTATATTTGTTAAGGATAACTTCGGATCTTGAGAATATTCTTACAACAACCTTAAGAAGAATCATGCATATGATGATTTCATCGAATCTCAAGTAAATAAACAGTCAGGCACTGTTTGCACCTTAGTAAAATAAAAGGCGCTATCCGTAAATTAAGGAAGTTTCAAAGAAATAATGATTCTATCAATACTGGCTTATTAGTCAACTTTCCGACTTAAGATAAGTGACTTATTGTCTCAACTCTCTATAGCGACGCCATTACAGCCTGTCCATTACAATTGCACTACCATTTTCCGTGGTTTTATTCAACTTCTATCGGGAGAATTTGTTAAATGCGTTAGGCCTCATTTTAGTAGCTCATTTTAAAAAAAATAAAATTATAAATGTTTAAATTCATCCCTGAAGGGCATCGGTCGAAAACAAAGATTAGCCGGAGAAACGACATCTATCTTATTAAAACAGAAACATTGTAATGGACCTAACTATTATTTTGTAAGATTTTAAATTAAATGCACACTCTCTTGTATAGGTATATGATATCCACATGAATTAATAGACTGGGACTCTTTCTTTTATTTTGTTGGTTTAGGAAATAAATGGTCCAACGCTAATTAAAAGATTTGAAATATATTCATGTTCATAATCATACGATTAGCAACTCCATCTTTTCTTTATTTAAGTTAGTGCAAAATTGCATACGATTATTGTTTAAAATTGTTCTCGGGTTCAACATAACATATTATGTACAAATATATGTACATATTCTATTTACCTCTATATTACATAATGTGTAATATTATTAAAATTGAATTTAATACCACCAAACCTTAAGAATACATATAAACATTTCTTTGAGAATATATCTTCTCTATTAAAAAAGATGTATCATTTTTATCTACTATAAAATAGTCATATGATTATAATTTTATTATAAAATAATTTTAATTAGAATTTTATTATAAAAAACAAAATAAAATAAAACCAAATTTTATTATATTAGTCTACTGTAAATGTTCATTATACATTGTTGTCTACATAAATATATAAAATACCAAAATTTTAACAAATGTTTGACTAATTATTTTACATTAGTTTAATATCTTAATAAAATTGAAATTATGTGTATATGCACGGGTCTAAATAATAATGTTAACTAGACATATAAATATAAATATAACTATTATAAAACTAAAAATATATAACACTAAAAATATTAAATTTATTTATAAAACATGTTTAATAGATTAACAAAATGACCCATAATTCTATATTTACAATTATGGGTGATTTCGCTAATAAGATATATTAGGAAATTGCCTTAGAGAATATTTGTGTAGTATATATTCGATGCATATGATTATTTACATAACATATATAGATATCTCGAATTTTATTTTCAAAGAAAATATTTTATGGAAAAATACATTCACCAAGTCATTACAATTATACATAATATCTCGGTAACCATATACTGTAATTTGGTATTTATTATAAATTACTTAATTGGTTTAGTATATATATCGGTGGTACATTATTGTTACCCTAAAATTAAACTATAAATACTGATCTTCTACATCATCTTTACACACCCATGATCACTTCCAAAAAAATAATAATAATAAAAATAACGAAACTAAACACTTTTTGTTTATATATCAGACACATGTAATATATTAGACATCATAATATAATAAAATTCACCGAGTAAATATGTAATGATTGTTTTTTAAATAATTAACTTTATAATGTACAAAAAATCAAAAAAAAAAATTCATAACAATAAAAAAACATATCTCATGCTTCAAAAAATACGAAAACCCGCCCGACCGGGCGGGTCATGATCTAGTACTAGGTTACAAACGAAACATGATCCTCTACCATACAGATTCAAACGAAAGTTTGAGTAAGAGTAACATAAGTCAGTCCATGTTTTAACTTTTAACCTTCTATATTCATAAGTATTGAGCAAATCTCACTCAGAATTCGTTGGCCAACGTAAAAATCTTAAACATCTTTAGGAAATTGTTAGAGAAATTTTTTAAAGTAATGAAATCAAATATTGAATATGAACAAAATGGAGGCACACAAACAAATTGAGTCAACAAAAATATAGTCGCAGTTTTAGAATAATTGGGTGGCGGCCAAGTGAGATATCTAATCAAACTAAGTCCCACATTGGAGAATTAGACAAGAAGTGTCTAATATATAAAGAGAAGTCCACTCTAATTAGTACGAGGCCTTTTGGGATGGAAACCAAAAGTAAATCCATGCGGGCTTG
>NW_026616448.1:0-20000 GCF_000801105.2 Raphanus sativus | reverse complement strand
AAGCCTTACTACAACAAGTGCATACTGTTTAACTTGGGCAACAAGCAATCAAGCTAACTAACAAATCAAATTAAAAACAATCACAAACTCTACTCCAAAGAACACAACTTCTAAGAAACATCAACTCCAATCCCTTTATCCCCCTCAAACTAACCATGAGACACAAGTTAAGTTTGGGAGTGCTATGAGTTTCTCCTCATTAAAACCATCAATAGAGAAAACCCAAATGGGACAAAACTCTATTGATGGAAAAAGAGTAAGAAAACTCATAGCAAGGGGATAGCAAGGGGATAGCAATCTTGATAAGAAAACAGCAACTCCAGCATTTAAAACACACTCTACTACCCAACTCAAAGACCTCACATCGAAGATAAAAAGCTTAATGTCTAGCGCTAAACCAGTAGACCATTAACTCCTCCATTCCTTTAACCTTCTTCGACCTCATCAAACTGATTCTGTTCCTTATCCTCTTATCTATCATTCTTTGAAGCACTTGCATTGGAAGAATCTTTTCACCATGTCTGATCCTATTTCTTTCTCTCCAAATCCCATAGATCACTGCTTGAAAAGCATAGCGAAAACAAAACAGTCTCTTCTTCTCCCAAGTCGAGTCACTCAAAAAGAAAAGGACCTCAGACCAAATCTTTGTATAAGAATTTCCCATAATCCCTTTGGCAATGTACTCCCAGAGACTAGAAGTATACGAGCATTCAAAGAATAGATGAGCTCTAGATTCCTGACTTGCTTTACAAAGAACGCAAGTAGAATCAACCCCCAAGCACCAAACAGCTACTCTATCCATCGTAGATAATCTATTGCGAACTGAAAGCCAAGTAATAAAAGAAAATTTTGGCGTACCATGAGCAAACCAAACACCTTTTACCCAAGCTCCAGTCGGCTTCTTTACTCTAATCATCTCCCAAGTTTCTTGAGTTGAGAAGCTTTCTTTATAACCTGACTCTCTTTTCCATAGAATAATATCATTCTTCTCCGGATTAAGAGAATTCGCAATAGATGTAATCTCTGCTTCAATTTCATTCAGAACACTCACACGATGTCTTCTTCTTCTCCTCCTAAGGCTCAACACTACTTCTTCTACTGTTGCATTTCTGTTAACACCCATATCAATCACACCACGATCTCCAAGCAAGTCAAATAACACTCCTTTTTTAGACCAGTTATCAAACCAAAACGAAGTAAATCTTCCATTCCCCAACTCTTTTTTATAAAATGATTTAGCCAAATCCCTCAACTTAAGCATTTTATGCCACATCCATGATCCCAATTGCGTATTGACTCTAATTTCCCAGAAGCTCTTCCCTTTTAGGAGATGGTTATGAATCCATTTACCCCACAGAGAAACTCCTGCAAGCATCCTCCAAATCAACTTGAGCCCATACACTTTGTTCACTTCTTTTAAGTTCCTTATCCCCAAACCCCCTTCACTTTTCTTACTACAGATATCTTGCCAGGAAACCTTAGCATTTGTAGCCCTCAGAACAGGACCAGTCCAGAGAAAAGCAGAGCAGATTCTCTCTAATTCCTTAATACAACCACTGGGAAGGCGAAATACAGAAATCCAGAAATTTATAATACTAAAGAGAACAGAATTGAGTAACTGGAGTCTACCAGCATAAGACAGGTATCGACAAGTCCAGGAGCTTATTTTACCTTTAATTTGCTCAACAAGAGGAAGGTAATCTTGTTTGCTCATCCCT
Organism: Raphanus sativus; assembly: GCF_000801105.2. Taxonomy (NCBI): domain Eukaryota; kingdom Viridiplantae; phylum Streptophyta; class Magnoliopsida; order Brassicales; family Brassicaceae; genus Raphanus; species Raphanus sativus. Next base: position 18,282 of record NW_026616448.1, on the reverse strand, counting down.
TTAGTCATTAGAGGAAGACCCAAATAGCGAACTGGGAGAACACCTTCTGCAAATTTAAAATTTGAAAGGATACTACTCTTCTCCACAGCAGATACACCAGCCATATAAATGGTTGACTTCTCTAAACTTATACTCAGACCAGACCAAATCTCAAACTCCTCAAAAACAGAAAGAGCTCCCTGAACTGATGCTCTTGACCCTTCGACAAAAACCATCAAGTCGTCAGCAAAACAGAGATGCGTCAATGAAAGCTTCCTACAACCCGGATGAAACTTGAACTTCCCCTCTATAGCTGCCTTATTTATTTTCCATGAGAGCACATTCATACAAAGAACAAATAAATAAGGAGATAGAGAACAACCCTGACGCAACCCTCTTGCACTTTGAAAATAGCCTGCCAAATCCCCATTCACTTGCACAGAAAAAGAAGGACTCGTTATACACAATCTGATCCAATGGATGTATCTCTCCGGAAACCCCAAAGCAGTCAAACTTTGTAATAAAAAATCCCATTGAACTGAATCAAAAGCTTTGGAGATGTCTATTTTCATAACGCACCTTGAAGACACTGTTTCCTTATGATAATCTTTAACCAACTCTGAAGCTAACAAAACATTCTCCATCAACAACCTCCCATGCACAAACGCAGATTGATTCTCAAGAATGATCCTCGGTAAAATAAGCTTCAATCGGTTAGCCAAGATTTTCGAAACTACCTTATAGAGTACATTACAGCAGGCTATTGGGCGATAGTCCCTCATCTCCAATGAGTCTAACTTCTTTGGGATCAATGCCAGAATAGTAGAGTTAACACCTTTGGGGAGAAATCCAAATTTAAACACAGACTGAACAGCAATAGTGAAATCACTAGCCAGAACAGACCATGTTGTCTTGAAAAACTCAGCTGGATAACCGTCTGGACCTGGTGATTTACTATTTGGCATAGCAAAAAGAACTTTACGAACTTCCTCCTCAGTAACCTCAGCTTCTAAGCCTCTGCAATCATCTGCCGTGCATCTAAAAGAAGACAAACCCTGCAACTCTTCCACTGTAGTACCCTGATAATTATCTGGTCTTCTATTGAGAAAGTCAGAGAAAAACCTGACAGCCTCTTGCTTCACCTCTTGATGCGTATTAACCACAGCCCCATTAGTACATCTGATTTCTCTAATCATATTCTGAGCTTGCCTTGTTCTGATAGCCCTGTGAAAAGTTTTATTATTCTGGTCTCCAACATCCAACCAGTGAAGCTTCGATCTCTGCTTCAGAAAATCCTCTTCTAAACTTGCAACTTGAATCCATTTACCATACGCATCAGCTTCATCCTTCATAGCTCCATCAGTTGGATTCTGTAAAGTAGCTTCTTGTTTCTCACAAAGATTCCCATAAGCTTCTTTAGTTCTCTTCGTTAAGTTCCCAAGCTTTTCTTTCCCCAATTCCCTAATTAACGGCTTCAAATTTTTTAACTTCTTGGAGAATCTATACATTGCTGAAGTTGACGAAAATAATCTCTCTGTGGAACTCCAATACTCTTGGATCATTGGGAGGAAAGATGGAATGCTACTTAAAGCATTAACATACTTGAAAGGTCTCCTGATCTTTTCACTCGGCGGAAGTAACTGAATCTTGCATCTAAGATGGTCTGAACAACCTCCCGACTCAAAGACTGAATACGCATTACTAAACCGATGCAAAGCTTCTTCATTAAGCAACACTCTATCCAATTTCTTACAGATCACACCTTCTTCCCTCTTATTGCACCAAGTAAATAAAGGACCTTGATAAGCCATATCGGTGAGCTGACAGTGAAGAACCATACTCTGAAAGTCTTTCATCCCATTTGGAACTCTACCTGTATTAACATAAGCTGAACTCTCTTCCCCTTCCAATATCTCATTAAAATCTCCCATTAACATCCACGCCTTATTTTTAAAGCTTGGCGACTCATGGTGGTGTTTAAGATCTTCCCATAACCCTTTCCTCTCCTCAATTTGATTACTAGCATAGATACTCGAACAGAAGAAAGACTCCTCATTTTGCATCTCCACTAGAACTGTGATGATCTGATCTGACTTATAAACCGGAGATACCCGAACTGAATCCCTCCAAACAAACCAGATTCTTCCACCACTACTTTCTTCATAATTCATTACTGACGACCAATCATTAAACACTTTATTCAAGATTCTCCCAGCCTTATTCTCCTTAACTCTAGTTTCCAACAAACAACCAAACTTCAAATCCTTATTGTTTACCCACTCACTAATAACGGAATGCTTCACAACTTTATTCAATCCGCGCACATTCCAGAAAAAGCTCCCCATAATTAAGTCTTGCGTCTAGAAGACCTTTTTCCTCTAGGATTTACACCCTGAGTTCTTGTCTTCTGGACTCTCTTCCCCCCTTTTTGCTCCACAACCTTCTCATTTTGTTCCAACAACTCATCCTCTATCAGGTCTTCCTCCCTTATATCATTCGCTTCCTCTTCCTCCATGTATTCATTATCATCTTCTTTAGCCTCTTCAACTATAATTTCACCTTCTTCCTGAACCTCCAAACTTAGAACTGCAAATTTAGACGCTGAGATCTCCACCACTTGCTTCTGAACCAGAGATGATGATCTTCCTACTTTATCTGGTGATACCAACGCCCAATCTTCCTCATTCTTTCCTCCAGACTTCACTATTATATCCTGCTCACCTCCTTTCATCTCACTTACGTTCACCTCATATGATTTCTTTGCAGAACTACTTCCCATATTCTTCTCTTTTACAACATCTCCCCCTTGTATATTTTGATCTCTAATAACCTTGGATCCTCCCTTTATACCACTACCCAGCTCACCCTGTATCTTCTCTTTTTTATTCATGACACAAACTTTGTCATTATGACCCCATTTCTCACATAAACTGCATCTTGATGGCAACCATGGGTAATAGAACTCCGCAGTAAACTCCTTCCCATCAATGGTAAACTCTATCTCCTTTGGCAATGTCTTGGATACATCCACATTAACAAAAACTTTAGCCTCATCAAAGTTTGAACATGCTAATGTTTCTGGATGCAAGTGAACCGGAGAACCCACTGTACTTGTCATGAAGCTCAATGCCTCCCATGAGAACATATGCAACGGAACCTTCCTAAGGTGAACCCACATGGGAATAGACACCTCTTCCTGCTTCTCCTCTTCAGTTTTAGGAGTCCACTTCTTGACTATCATAGGAACTCCAGCTATGTTCCACATGCCTCGCTTAATAACCTTCTCCCTTATCTTCGGATTCATGATCCTAAACCTCATCATAGTCGCATTAACATCGTAGACTTCTACCTTTGAGTTTGGATCTCCATAGCTCCATATTTTATTCACAACCATGTGAACCTTAGCTATGTGGGGTGAAATATCCAGAAACTTGCCAAAGATGAAATCCTCCCAAAGAGGAGTAGCATCCACTAACAAATTAACCGGGATCTCAACCTTTTGTTTACCATCCACCGCTTTGACCTCCACATCATACTTCTTCAGACATCTCCTTTCTTGCGCAACAGAAACCCATTTCGGAATCACCTCTTTCGATTCTACCCCCTTGCTTGAAACCTCCTCCTTTGATTCAATCCCCTTCTTTAAAATCTCCTCGTTTGATTCAATCCCCTTCTTTAAAATCTCCTCGTTTGATTCAATCTCCTTCCTTGAAATCTCCTCTTTAGATTCGATTACCACCCCTTGTTTATCATTCTCCATGCTTCTATCAACCTCCAGAACCTTCCGATTACTCTCCGGCACTCCAGATGAGCCCGGCGACGAAGCCGAAATCATCAGAAACCCTAGACACTCGATCGCACTCAGAATCGCCTAATTTTTCTCCAGAGCCAAAACGCAGCGTTTCTTAAGGCAAACATTACTTATATAGATAAGTCAAATGAGATCCATACAAAGTATTCAATCCACACAAGTTGCACAATAGGCTATGTTAAATCCAAATGTTTACAATAAGACTACATCACACATCCCACACGGCCAAGGTCTTCATGGCTCCTTAGCCTTACCACGATCCCTGTCAGGACCTGAAATCAAAACCCACAACACATCTGCATAAGAATCATAACCGATATCCTAGCAATATACAACCTAAGCATGGTTTGGACACTTAGTCCATATTCTGGCCGATTTGTGACCCATTGATTTACTCATTCAAAAACTCATATTAACACATGATAATTCATGATAAATCATGATTAAGAGAATGGTCCAAGCGGATTCCCCAGAACCGGCCTTGATCATATTGATCTTGGCCGTGAACCACCTGACCGGTTTCATGGTACCATCTCGAAATCAATCATATAAAATTATTCTATCACTTTGATAATTCATTATAAATCCCCACTAAGAGATATCAATCGCCAAATCCCAATAACTCCTACTGGAAGCATGAGATCGGTTCACACATGCTCAACCAAGGCCATGGAGAGATTACTCTGATCTAACCGAGCCTTGGTGGCGTGATCGTGAGTTTATACTCATAAATAACTTCAGAATATATTAGAGAAGAGATGTAATGACAAAATAAGAACAATAGATGCAACCATCCACTCATGGATCAAACGGCCGAACCATCCGGATGGATGATTACCGGCGGTTTGTACTTGGTTTGCATCCAGTACCTTAGGCGTGTGTTCGGAAGCCCCCACACTCTTCTCGGTTGCCTTCTCCTTTCCTCTGGTATCCATTCTCGATCACGGTTCACTTGCCCACGGCTTAGAACTCACCGGAATCCCCTTGGTACCACACGGACTGCCTTTGCGGTCTTGTTTCTCTTTTCTCTCTTTGATTCTGTAGAGATTTGGGCAGAGTTTCCCCTTGTCTTTCTGATGAGAAATGTCGATAATGGAGGGGTTTATTTATAGGGAAGAAGATTGGAACCGTCCGGACGCTGTGATTGGCCAAATGGCCAACGGACACCTTTTCGCCCCAAAACCGTCCCAAACCGTCCAACCGCATGTAACCGCCCCTTCCTTCCTTCCTTCTCATCGATCTTAAGCTCAGCTAGTTGCCCACAAGCTCAGCTCACTTGCCCATGCAAGCTAGACCCATCGGTCATCCTTGCTCAGCATCCGGTCCGTGACCATCATTCACGGTCCGCATTTACCGGCCAAGGCTCCATCACTCCGTCCAGCTGAGTTGAGCTGAGTGACAGTTGCCTGAGCTGAGTGAGCTTCCTCTCCAGCTCCTGTGAGCTGCCCAAGACTGTTTGAGCTCCTCACCAGCTTCACCGAGCTGATGGAACTCCTTCCGGACCATGTCCAGCTTCCGGATTACTCGTCCAGCTACCTTTTCCTTCTTCCCTTCTTATTCTGGTCAAGTCTCAGCTTCCTGATGCACTTAACCCTTAGATCAGACCATGATACGCTTGCCTTTAGGTCTTTTCAACCTGGCCAGCCCATCTCCCCGCACCATGGCCTATCCGGATGCCTTACTTAGAACTCGGGACATGACAAGTCTCCCCCACTTGGAAGGAACTCGTCCCCGAGTTCATATTGGATGATTCTCCAACCACATACTGACTATACCACTCAGGATACTCAGCTTTCATTCTTGCTTCTGTTTCCCAAGTGATAATGTCTTTGCCATTGAATTCCCATACAATCTTTAGCATAGGAACTGTCTTCTTTCTCATTGCCTTTTCCATCCGATCAATGATCCGAACCGGCCTCGTCTCTAAGGTGAGGTTCTTACCAAGATCTTTTGGAATTTCAGGCAAGACAATGTCTTGATCCGTTAGGCACTTCCTTAGTTGAGACACATGGAATACATTGTGGTAAGCATCCATCTCAGATGGCAAATCCAGTTTGTAAGCCACTGCCCCAACTCTTTCAAGTATCCTGAATGGACCTAAGAACCTTGGGTCTAGTTTCCTTCTTCCAGAAACTCTTGCCCTTCCTTTGAAGGTAATCATCTTGAGATAGATTAGATCACCAACCTCAAATTCAAGATGTTTCCTTCTCTTGTCAGCATAGCTCTTTTGGCGGTCTTGAGCTTCCTTCATCTTCTCCTTGACCAATTTGATCTTTTCTGTGGTCTCTTCCACAATCTCAGGACCTATCATGCTACGTTCCCCCACTTGGGTCCAGCATAAAGGTGTCCTGCAAGGTCGTCCATACAATGCTTCATAAGGAGACATACCAATGCTGGTGTGAAAGCTATTGTTGTATGCAAACTCCACCAGTGGTAAATGCTTCTCCCATGAGTCACCCCAATCTAGAACACATGCCCTTAGCATATCTTCTAATGTCTGGATGGTCCTTTCTGACTGACCATCCGTTTGAGGATGATAGGATGTGCTCATGTTCACTCTTGTTCCTAGGGCCTTTTGGAAGGCTCTCCAGAAATAAGAAGTGAATCTAGGGTCTCTGTCTGAGACTATACTGGCCGGCACTCCATGCAGCCTCACAATCTGATCCATGTAGATTTTTACAATTTCATCCACTCCATCACCTTTCTTGATGGGCAAGAAGTGTGCAGATTTGGTTAGGCGGTCCACAACCACCCATACTGCATCTTTCTTGTTTCTAGTTGTGGGAAATCCAGTCACAAAGTCCATTGTGATGTGATCCCATTTCCATTCTGGTATGGGAAGGTTTTGTAATAAACCACTTGGAACCTGATGTTCAGCCTTGACTAATTGACAAGTGGGACACTTGGCCACCCACTCAGCAATGTCAGCCTTCATTCTGATCCAATGGTAATACCTTTTGATGTCTTTGTACATCTTGTTTAGTCCCGGGTGTACTGAGAATTTAGACTTATGAGCTTGACTCATAATCTCTTCCTTTAGTCCCCGGTCACCAGGTACACTAACCCTCCCATGTACCAAAATGGTACCATTACTTGTGACTTGATACTCAGTCTTGTCATTCTTTGCAACCTTTTGCAAGTTCTCATCCAAGCTTTGTGCTTGTTGTATTCTGGTAAGTAGATCGGCCTGGTTCACAGCCTCTAAACCCAAAGGCTCATCCTCACTTGCCATGGTGTCTAGATGTAGTGACCGGACCATCCCTTCCAGAATCTCTGCTTCTTTCTCAGCTGATACCTCAGCCCTACGCCTGCTTAAGGCATCTGCCACTAGATTGGCCTTGCCTGGATGATAGGCAATGTCCAAATCATAGTCGGCCACAAACTCCATCCACCGCCTTTGTCTCAAATTCAACTCAGGTTGAGTGAAAATGTACTTCAGGCTCTTGTGGTCTGTGAGAATCTGAACTTTGGCACCATATAAATATGATCTCCATATCTTTAAGGCAAACACCACTGCTGCCATCTCCAGGTCGTGTGTTGGGTAGTTGCCCTCATGCTTCCTGAGTTGCCTAGAGGCATATGCTATGACCTTCCCATGCTGTGTGAGTACACAGCCTAATCCAGTAATGGATGCATCCGTGTACACCACATATGGTTGGTCCTCCTCAGGTAACACCAAAACTGGTGCACTGGTCAGCATGTTCTTCAAGGCTTCAAAGCTCTTTTCACAAGCCTCTGACCAAATGAACTTGACATCTTTTCCGGTAAGTTGTGTCATCGGTTGTGCCACACTTGCAAACCCTTTGACATACTTCCTGTAGTATCCGGCCAAACCCAAGAAGCTTCTTACTTCTGTAGCATTCTTTGGCCTTGGCCACTCTTGTATACACTTGATCTTCTCCGGATCAACAGACACTCCTTCCTCAGACACCACATGTCCTAGGAAGCCAATGCTCTTCTGCCAAAAGCTACACTTGCTTAGCTTGGCAAACAATTGTTGTTCTCTCAACCTTTCCAACACCAACCTGAGATGCCTCTCATGGTCTTCCCGGGTCTTAGAGTAAACTAGTATATCATCAATGAAGATGATTACAAATTCATCTAAGTACTCCCTGAAAATTCCATTCATCATCTTCATGAAGGCTGCTGGTGCATTAGTCAATCCGAATGGCATAACCACAAACTCATAGTGGCCATACCTAGTCCGGAAAGCTGTCTTCCTTACATCTTCTGATGCAATGGGGATTTGATGATAACCAGATGCCAAATCAATCTTGGAGAACCATTTGGCTCCCTTTAGTTGATCTAGCAACTCATCAATCCGGGGCAATGGGTACTTATTCTTTATAGTCACCCTATTCAACCCCCTATAGTCTATGCACAACCTGAAGCTACCATCCTTCTTTTTGACAAAGAGGACTGGTGCACCCCAGGGTGATACACTTGGGCGTATGAACCCCTTTTCCAACAACTCTTCAAGTTGTTTCTTTAGCTCAGCCATCTCAGCTGGAGCCATGCGGTATGGGCTCTTTGACATTGGGGCCGTCCCTGGTTCCAGTTCTATTATGAATGGGTCAGACCTATCAGGGGGAATGCCCTGTAGTGACCTAAACACATCATCAAACTCACTGACCAGCGGTATCCCGTCCGGGCCACCATCCCCTACGACCTCCTTAGTGGTGATTGTGGCTATATAAGCCTCACAACCTTGTACCAGCATCCTTGCCGCACGGACTGCTGATAACACTAAGCATCCAGAGGCCGGATTAATACCTTGGTACTTGATCGGGGGTCCACACCCACTCTCAAACTGCACCCTTCCTCGATGACAGTCTAAGGTGGCCCGATTCTTGCCAAGCCAGTCCATACCTAGGATCACCTCGTGATTCTTAAGGCGGACCACAATCAGATCCACCGGCATTGCCTTACTATGGATCATTACTGGGATGTCTTTGACTAGACCTAGTGGGTGCATCATTTGCCCACCGGCTGCACTCACCAAGCCAAGATCATCCCTAGTTCCCATTTGGAACATACCTTTTCCAATCATATCTGGACTCACAAAACTATGTGTAGCTCCAGTATCAAATAATACATGTGTTTCCACACCACCAATACATAAGGTCCCTACATAAGACCTTAACTAAGTATCTAGTCCATCCTAGATTCCATACCATGCCATTCTAATAAATTTAAAAATTTAAGAAGAATGGGTTTTAGAATTATACCAGTGATCGCCTTGAAGGGTCCGGACTCATCCGCATCCCTTGAAAGCTCATAGACACGAGGTGCTGAAGTTTGGCCTTGTTTGTTGTCTGGCCGGTTGCTCTCCGTACGGCCCTTGCCTTGTCCAGTCTGCAACTGGGGACAATCCACACGGAAATGGCCTTTCTTACCACATTGGTGACAAGTTCTGGCCTCACTGGTCGAGCCTTGCCCACGGTTCCTATCCGGACCAGGACAATCCCGAGCTGAGTGATCCATCTTGCCACAACGGGTACATGCTCCCATTGCCTTCCAGCACTCTCCTCCATGATGTTTGCCACACTTGGGACACTCTGGCCTACCACTTGAGGTTTTACCCCCTTCAGCCGCATCCCTCTTTCTCTTCTTGTCACCACTCTGACCGGAAGACACCACCACACTCTTGAGCTTGTGCTTGTTCTCCTCAGCTAGATTGGTTTCCAGCATTGCCATCCTTTCCACCAACTCAGAGACTGTGTTGAAGGTACGGACTGAGCAATAAGTCTTAAGCTCAAGTCTCAAGCCCCTTATGAACCTGCGGACCTGAACCTTTTCATCCTCAAGTTCCTTACCCACATATCTCCTGAGCCGGTTGAACTCTTCCTCGTACTCCCTTACTGACCGTTTGCCCTGGACCAAGTCCAAGAACTTAGCTTCCAAACGGTCCCATGCTTCTGCTGGAAAGTACTTGTGGTTGAACTCAACCTCAAAGTCAGAGAACTTCACAATGGAACCATTGGTGCGCTTGTCTAAGGACAGCCACCAGTTGTGTGCATCTCCCTCCAGGAAGTGCACTGCTATGTCTCTTTGGTACTCCTCAGGGCACCTTGTAGACCTGAAGTTCCTAGCCAGTCGGTCCCTCCACTCATCTGCCTCCATGGGATCAGCACTTCCAGCAAAGTGTTTGGTTCCCAAACGGGTGATATGCTCAAGCACCTTCAGATAATCAACCTTCTTGGTTGTTCCAACTGGTGGATCTAACTCAATAACCTCAGCAAGAGGCGCCACATATCCACCAGTCACACCAACACCAGGAGCTACCATTGGCGCTTGAGTAGTTTGACCCATAGATGAATTCACAACTGGTGTGAGCACTTGGGTCATAGCCAGCATCTGACTTCCCATTAACTTGATTGCATCAAGTATCTGCTTCATGGTTGGTTCAGCCATTGGTTCCTCCGGTCCAATCCTCCCATCTCCTTGGATGTTTGGATTAGCCCGGTTACCAGTCTCTGAGGACTCAGCTTCACCTTCCTGATCATTCTCTTGCTGCCCACTTCCTGCTCCTAGCTGGTTTCCAGGCGCATTTAGTGGTTGCCCGGTCTCGTCCAACTGCCTATTCTCTCCACCCAGCTGAACCTCAGTCTGGTTCACTTGAGTTTCAGTCAGGATGGCCTCACTGGTCTGACCAGTAGGTGGAACTGACAGCAACACTGATGGATTAGGCGCTGAGGCATCTCCAGCTGCGGACGCCCCTGTCCCATCCTTAGTCTTCCGAGACCTCTTCTTAGTTCCCTTAGGACATCAAAGACAAACACAAGGCAAAAGGTTAGATTAACATTTTTATTTGCAAACCTCAAGCAATATTATGTTAACCAGAACCCAAAACCTGCCATGAGACCCAGCCGGATGTGTGATGACCTGCCCTAACCACAGCCTAGAATCAAGCATGCTCTGATACCAACTTGTAAGACCCAAACCTGGATCCCATGATCCAACCAGTCCGCGGCCTTACCTAAACATCTAAGTGTAATTCAGCCGGTTATGGTCCAATCTTTACTTAGTCATTTTTCAATCATTTGAGGTTCATGCAAGTATAAAATCAATGCGGAAGCTTAAGGCAAACATTACTTATATAGATAAGTCAAATGAGATCCATACTAAGTATTCAATCCACACAAGTTGCACAATAGGCTATGTTAAATCCAAATGTTTACAATAAGACTACATCACACATCCCACACGGCCAAGGTCTTCATGGCTCCTTAGCCTTACCACGATCCCTGTCAGGACCTGAAATCAAAACCCACAACACATCTGCATAAGAATCATAACCGATATCCTAGCAATATACAACCTAAGCATGGTTTGGACACTTAGTCCATATTCTGGCCGATTTGTGACCCATTGATTTACTCATTCAAAAACTCATATTAACACATGATAATTCATGATAAATCATGATTAAGAGAATGGTCCAAGCGGATTCCCCAGAACCGGCCTTGATCATATTGATCTTGGCCGTGAACCACCTGACCGGTTTCATGGTACCATCTCGAAATCAATCATATAAAATTATTCTATCACTTTGATAATTCATTATAAATCCCCACTAAGAGATATCAATCGCCAAATCCCAATAACTCCCACTGGAAGCATGAGATCGGTTCACACATGCTCAACCAAGGCCATGGAGAGATTACTCTGATCTAACCGAGCCTTGGTGGCGTGATCGTGAGTTTATACTCATAAATAACTTCAGAATATATTAGAGAAGAGATGTAATGACAAAATAAGAACAATAGATGCAACCATCCACTCATGGATCAAACGGCCGAACCATCCGGATGGATGATTACCGGCGGTTTGTACTTGGTTTGCATCCAGTACCTTAGGCGTGTGTTCGGAAGCCCCCACACTCTTCTCGGTTGCCTTCTCCTTTCCTCTGGTATCCATTCTCGATCACGGTTCACTTGCCCACGGCTTAGAACTCACCGGAATCCCCTTGGTACCACACGGACTGCCTTTGCGGTCTTGTTTCTCTTTTCTCTCTTTGATTCTGTAGAGATTTGGGCAGAGTTTCCCCTTGTCTTTCTGATGAGAAATGTCGATAATGGAGGGGTGTTATAATATCCATTATGTGGATGGACCATAACCAAGTACTTAACCAAGTACTAGACAAGTCCAACAAGTACAAGAGGAAGTGCAAGGAGGTTTACATCCGGTCTACATCGGTTCATCTACAAACCGGACCGAGATCAGAAGACTCAGTCAACCTTGGAATCATCACCATGACCAAGTCTTCTCTATGACATCAATGTAGTCAATGTAATCAATGTGTAGATTTTATTCCTTGTAAAGCATTTGTAAACCCTTGTATCAAACCACTATATATTGTGGTGTTGGCTAATGAGAAATACACACAACTTCCTCACAAATCACTCTCCACATTCTCTTTAGTTTATAACACGTTATCAGCACGAATGTGCTCTCCACCTGAGAAGTCTCTCTCCACCTGAGCTCTCTTTTCCGGCCATCTTTTCCGGCCAGAAAATCCTATATTCAGGCGCAACTTTAAACCGCCGTATCTCTCAAACCTTGTGGAGCCAGAAGACGATCCACCTATCAATCTGAAGCCCAAGACGAGAAGAATCCGTTGCCGAAGACGGCTTGTCGATCCGATCTCTGACGCGTCGTCAATCGCATAAACACTCCGCACCGCCGACTGATGGTTTTCCGGCCAGCTCCTCCACCTCTCTATCAACCAGCTCATCTGTGGATCAGCTCTTTCTCATGGTGGTCCATTCAGATTCTTGTGGTGTAAAATGGTAAACTAATCTATCCATAAAATCTAAGAACACCATTATATCTGAAAAGAAATCTAGGATCTATATGAATCCATAATATTAATCTTGTTTCTATGATCCATTGATCCATAAGAAACTTGATTCTGAATTATTTTGAATCCATAAAAGTTATAATTCTCTAAAGGTTCTAAGTATCTCAAAAACAGATTAAAATACCTAAAGATCTATATGAATCTTGTTTATAAAAACTTATGAACCATAAACTATTTGAGATAGCTTAAACCTATGGATGCTTTGGCCAATTTACCAGATGTGATAAACATGAATGTATAATCTGGCCAAAACAAAAATCCATGAATCCTTTTCTGTGCCACTTTCGGCCAGATCTCCCAAATTCAGTCAACCCAAAATAAAATCGAAATTAAAATCATTCATTGCATATCCTTGACCAATAATATTTATTTTGTATCTGTCAAGAGTTTTAAAACTTTTCTAAATGCAAAATCAGATTTTATAAACTGAAAATCGATTTTATAAATGCTTGCTTGATTTTATTAATTGCATATCTTTGACTGAAAATGTTTATAAAAGTTTTATAGCATATAGTCTTGATTTTAAATTGATATGTCATAGAATAAAATCTGTCTTGAAATCATTTGATCATATTGTTGCATATCAATCCAACCTTGAATAGATTTCATATCATATTGAATATTGATCATATAGGTTGATAGTTAATCTTGATCTTTTACCATGCTTGAAATTGATGATTAAATTATATAGTAATCTTGTTGCATACTTGATTGCATCTGTTCATCTTGAATCATCTTGAACCAACTTTGAATGCAATTGTCATATTGTTTAAAATCTGACCATGCATAATTGTCATATTGCTAAGACTGATTTTATGTTTGCATATCATTGACAATCCTGATAATAGTTCATATAAATTGGTTCTTATTGCTTGCATCTAAATGGTTCACACTGCTTGCATATAATTAGACCAAATCGGTTTTTCATTTAAACTTAGCATGTTTGCTTTGATTGAAATTATAAACCTGTTTAAACCGATCAAACATGGATAAGTAAATTGTTAGATCATTCATATATCATGAACTGATCATTTCCATGCATCTTCTTGTCATATAGTTTTATTAAGAACTAAGCATGCTTGTCTTTATTAAATAAAAGCAGCTTTGAAACCAATTGATTGAAAATCTAATTGAATTTGGTTTAGTCATTTCCTGAAAATTATAAATTTTCTTGTCTTGGTTTACCTAGTAAAGGGGGGAAGGAATCAGTTATTATTTTATGATCTTTGAAAACCATATATCCTTCGGTTTTAGTTTCATTTTATGATCTTTGAAAATCAAGTATCCTCATGCATTAAGAATCACATTTATATTATTTTGGTCCAATGCTTAGGACAGAACATACATCCGATTAGTTCTTGAGCCATGCATTTATCATTCGACCATTGTGATCCTGCTTGATCCCATAATAATGATTGATCCTTATTCAAAATTCTAAAGGGCTTGGAAACCCTATATGAAATTATATACATATATATAATCAATCCAAATATGAATTATAATTAAAAGGATCACTAGATGCAGTGATCAATTGATCATTGTCATACTAGAATTTCTTAAAGCAATTATATTATATGATTTGGGGGAAGCCTTATTAAATCATATAAATTAAATAAATTAAGGCTTCTATTGCTTGCATAAATTCTTGATGCTTGAAAGCAAAGTTAAATATTCAGATGTTGAAAATCATCTTGAAATCTAAATCTTGGTGATTGTATCTAAATTTCTCACTTTTGAGATAGATACAAGGCGATTTTCTTAATCATACGCCATCACCTTACTGAAAGTCTCAATGATCAATATCTCACTATTGAGAATCCTCTGGACCTTTGGATAGAACTGAAATCCAAATATGATCACCATAGTACGGTGCTATTACCAAAGGCCCTATATGATTTGAGGGACCTAAAGATCCAAGACTATAAGTCTGTGGATGAGTATAACTCGGCTCTATTCATGATAGTCTCAAAGTTGAAACTGTGTGGAGAGACTATCACATATGCTGACATGTTAGAGAAGAAATTCTCTACATTCCACAAGCAATGCTTTGCTTCAGCAATAATACCGAGAAATGGGTTCCTCCACATATGCAAATTTAATCTCTTGTTTGTTGCTTGCTAAGCAAAACAATGAGTTACTCATGAGGAATAGTGAGATGAGGCCTCCTGGATTTTAAGGCATTGCCTAAGGCACATACGGCCACAGAGCCAAATGAAAGAGTCAAACCATGGCCATGTGAAAGGCCATGGAAGATAGCAAGGGTGTACGTGGATATCACCCACAGCATTAGTCGAGGCTGAGGCCAAGGTTATCAACCTAGCCGTGGGTATAAGTCCGTGGGAATAAGTCCGATTTTAAAAAACCCAGGCCTCGACCAAACCTGCTTGCCATCAATGTGGGATGAATAATCATTGGGGTAACCGATGTAGAACTCCCAAACACCTTATTGAACTCTACCAGGAGAGCATAAAGGGATAAAACCCTATGACCCATTGGGTCCATCTAGATGGTGCGAATAATTTCGACCATGAGAATGATGATCAGCTTGAACACGAGACTTCATATTGCCTTAAAGAGGCCAATTAGATTTCGACACCATTTTTACTTTGTCTTTGTTCTCTATAGTGGACCAAGCCACATTACATTAAGAGACAAAAGATATTTTATTCAAGGTCATGGCTAGTCCAACCTCATGATGCTTAAAGGCACACATCTAAAAATCTCTGATGCATTACATTCCACATAAATCAAAGTGGAATTTATCAAAGTTTCAAAGACATTCATATGAATAGTCTACATATTGAAACTATGGGCAAAGGAAAGAAAGGATTCCTTATGATTTATGAAAATGCCCAAGGCCAAAGGAAAGTCCTAGAGACTATGCCTACTATATCTATAGGCCTTCTTTGAGCCAAGATAAATATGATTGTGGGTTAATACCCCAAATCACTTTCCAAAGAGTTCAGAGAAGCCTTTAACATATGGCACGACATGCTCGGCTATCCAGGCTTTACTCTTGAACTCAACTGGACATTCCTTGAAAGAAAGGAAAAGAAGTCCGACCAAGGCATTGCCTAAAAGGCATTATATTCACCCTGTAAGACCCATTGAATTAAGAAGAAAATATGGTTTCCAACAATGGGCAAAAGAGAATAAGAGTACCTAAATTAAAATCGCCTAAGTGGTCGAGACTACATTCTCTA
The DNA here is from genome assembly GCF_000801105.2 of Raphanus sativus. Lineage (NCBI taxonomy): Eukaryota > Viridiplantae > Streptophyta > Magnoliopsida > Brassicales > Brassicaceae > Raphanus > Raphanus sativus. Next base: position 2,426 of record NW_026616448.1, on the reverse strand, counting down.
TTGATCTAACGATCAATATGATAATAGGCAAATAGCCAGGGCAATCATAATCATGTTTGATTGACCCACGAAAATTATCACTTAGATGGCATTTCCATACTTAGCCATCTGAATTATGATGCAGAGATTTAAAAGGGCACAAAAGCTATCCCATAAGATCTCACGTTTGTGCAATTTATATCTATGCACAAGGGAATTTATTGTCCCAAGCACTACGAATTAGAGTATGTTCATGAGGGGGAGAGGTAAAATCCCATGATACATGACCATACTAAAATTCGTGAAACATGGTCCACAACCATATTATGACCATTACCTATAAGGTTCAAAATCTAAAAGTCCATATGCTTGGGGACATCATGAGTTATAAAAGATTAACTTGCATCAGGCCATAGATATTATATCAGGCCATATAAGTGATAATAAATATTCCCACCTCAGACTAATACGGGTCATGAGTCCAGACATATATCATATTAAGATATTATGAATAAATCCACCACAAATATATGTGCCATCTAAGATCAAGTTATTTTAGAATCTCATAAGGAGGATTGGGAATATATGTTGGATATATATTATGAATATACTTTCTCCATAAGTTTAAAAGAAACCTTGAGCCAAAATGGGTGATTTAATCATAGGCCAAGGAACAAGGATTACATAGAGTTTATGAATCCCAATATCCAACATTTGAAAGGAGAAGTAGTAAGCTGGTAAAGAATGGTATCAACCATCATTGTCTTGGCAAAGATCCTCGGACTAGAGAAAGATTTATAGACGTCCATATGCTACAATGATAGCAAAATAAAATGCCAGACACATTGACCCGAGAAAGAATGACTATGTCATCCCAGCTTAGCACCACACGGTTTTGATGTCTTAAAGACACAACCAAGTTGCTACAGAGTCTAATATAAGACCAAATATATGTTCCAAAAGGAACCTCGGAAATTAAAGAAAGGTGCAAAAAGAAACCGAGGTCATATATTTTCCAGACAAGCCCGGGATGGCTATGGCTGAGGTGCCTACTAATGTGGTTCGGGACGCTGAGCCTCTTGGTACCGAGGGCATACCCATTGACTATGATGAGATCTCAATTAATTATTTGATGTCTGGAAATGGAAGGAAACCATATATATATATAAATGTGTCGACACAATACATTCATAGAAAAAGCGCGAATATGTAGCACATGAATAATGAATCGAGGATCATGAACCCACGCAAGAGTACTCATAATAATGAATAAAGAAAGAAAGAAACGTGGGGTTTCTAAAAGTGACAGATAAAGGCGTATTGAATTGGCCATGAATATGTAAACGCCATATGATGCCCAGTGAATAGATAAATCCTGAAAGAAGGATAAATCGTGAGACAGACCAAAGGAGGTCTATATAATCCAAAGTGGTGGATACTACTACATATGTCACTACATATAATGTCTGGAAGAAATTCAAAAGATGTAGTATGTTATATATGACTCACTGGATGATAATAATATTGGTACCTAAAAGGTTTACCAAAATATACTGAGCTCAGAATCATAAGATGAGAAAAGAAGTTCTCATGAACAGCATTTTCCTAAAGCTGTCCATGGACTGAATTAAATTGCTACATGTAAGCAAATAAAAGGTTCTATAAGAACAATTCAAATCAGTCCATAGAGGAATTTTAAATTCCTTGTGTTATACTAACCAGCCTAAGATAGGTTAAATGGTTATTCATCAAACCTTAGAAAGGTTATAGACCATCACCACAAATTAGCCAAATTTTGGTAATACTTATGGTTGGTCAAAATTCTCAGCATGAACCAACCAAGCTGTGGTATGAATGAATAAGCTATCATAAAGATAAGCTATAAGATAAAGTTCATCTTTTGAACAAAAGGTGTAGGACCGCATTATGTGTCCATATGCGACCAAACGGGTCCGACCATATTATAAGATTTGGTCCATGATAAAGCTGTAGATCATGGATGTCATTAGACATAAATTTGAGGATCAATTAGATCAATTCTATGTCATGACCGTGTCCGGCCTAGATCAGTCCAATCGTCCATATATATATGTGTACGAATTGCCGGCACACTAAGACTGCAAAATGTCTTAGATCGATCATAGATAAACTATGGATATAAGGATCATGATCTAACAGACATGACCTATGTATAAATTGCCTATGGCAAATAATATTATACTCATAAAGCTAAGGCATGTCCATAAGTCCTAAAGAGCTAAGTAGCTCATACTTGATATAATGATGATCCATATTATATAAAGGATCTAAAGTACTAGCCAGCCAATATTTATGGAAAGGCATATAAAAGTGATTTGGTCAAGGACCATAATCAAACGACCAGAGTATAAAATAGTACATTTTATCTAAAGTACTAAAGTGTCGATATCAAGTGGTACATTTTCTAA